>NW_018164678.1:190707-194444 GCF_001263595.1 Phalaenopsis equestris
TCCTAACTGGTGTCGCTCTAATCAACTTTAACATGCCCCCATAAAATTTAAAAAACTTCAACAATAGGGCCACCTGATTTGACATCATAACTTGACACACTAGAAAACTCAAACTCGTTGCGATAAGGAGCTTGGAGCTAACATGGTGGGCAGCACGACCATCTTCAACAGCAAAACATGTCTTCCCAAGCTAAGTCAATCTTCCTTCCTTAGCTATAAGCAACAAATCCATAGTACTTCGAGGTTGCTTTCTTATGCAACGTAAATCTTCACATTATCTTTAAGCCTTTGTACATCCCTGCTATACAATATAAGCCCTAACTCGTCTTAGGATTCTGAGGTTGTCTTTCGCCACGACCAAAACCCGCCACGACAAAAACCCTCACATCTTCCAGACTATTTTTGTGAAAGTTTCACACGAATATAAGCCCTAACTAATAAAATTGGCAGGAAACACCTAGATATTTCTCCTAAAAAATGAAGCTAAACATTAGGATAGCTTGGAAAGTCACTGGGGTTTTCCTCTGGATCTATGACATCCCCTAGTTCTTCCTCCTTTGAACTCTACAACAAAATGTTCCAAATTTAAACCAATCCCCTTTCACTTCCTTTCACACATCTACGTCCGATCTCATTGAAAAGTCATACCCTTTGAAATTCCTTGAAGATAATATTTTATGATTTTTATCGAGAGTCTTCTTAGGTGACTTTGGTCATTTAAGATGTAATTAACTATAAAGGCTTATAGGAAGCATGTCCGAACCCAGCTAAATATAAATCTTATTTAATTATTTATATTAAATAGGAGAACTTGTCGGCAAATATAAATGTTTCGCAGACCAAACGAATGTCATATATTCCTTAGTTTATTTGATTGAGTATCATTCTCAAGTCTTGTGTTTATCCTTCGGGATAGATACAAGATTTGAGGTACAACGCCCTTTCATTTAAACTATGAAAAATATGGGGTCAGTTTGATTTCATATTTTTTCTAAAATTAAAAATATATGTAAATTAAAACGTCCTTCCGAAGCGGGCGACAGAATTTTGATTCCGGTGACCGACAGCTTCTTACGGGCAACTCCTCTAACCAAAAATAGCACTGACAATAACAAACATATGCATGCTAGAAGATTCACGGAGGTAAAGTAATGAATTATTGTTTCAAAGTTGTATCAAAATCCAACACACAGTAGGTAATTAAAGTGAAAGGTAGAGACAACATAAGTTTTTATGTGGAAAATACAAAAAGAGAAATAATCAAGGTTTCTAGACCAATTAGAAGTAATCCACTATAGTTCGATGAGTACATGCACATGCCCATGTCCCATAGACGGGATAGAGTCACACAGTAACAAGGTTCTTGAGTAAGATGACTCATTATAGAACGGTATGGAGAGGTTAGAGTTGTCAGATCTTTAATACATCATCTTCAAAGTGTCACTGTGTGATGTTCAGGACAATGCAATGCTCTGTACGCTGTTGTGTTGCACCATGACTTTGACCGCTACTTCAAATGGTGTCTTGTTACTCCACAATGTTGGTTGCTACTCTGCACTTCTTTGTTACTTCACAATAATGGATGTTGTTCAGCAAGGTGTTTCATCACTCTGTAGAGCACACCGAGATTTTGTGAGAAGCTTCATTGCAGCCAACAGGGGCAACAGACGGTGGTTGAAATAGGCAGGAGCAGGAAACATTCATCAATTTTCAGTGTTGAACATTGAACTTCAGTTCTTTGTTCTTCTGGTCCTCCAAGCTTAGATCTTAGTCACATTTTATGATTGGGTAAGACTCTATTTATAGAGTTTAGGAGAGGCCTTCGAAAAATAAGAAAAAAAAGGGTCATTCCATCAGACACCCTAGAGAAATTCTCTTGATTGAACATAGTTTTGCAAACATTTGAATATCTTAGCAATGTCACAATTGAATGATATTTGGCTTGTCAGATTCTTCTCATAAAGATGCTCAATTTAACTATAAATTTGTCAGATTCGAAATTTGTTTTACCTTCCAATTGGGCACCAAAATCCTCCAAATGATATTTAATGACTTGATCTGACTCGGATTGGTCAACATTGTTGTCATTGCGTTCCTCTCACCGAGCCAATCGACTTGACTATAAGTTAATAGAAATCGGAGTTCTAGATTATTTTTTATTAAAGTTTGAACGTTTCTATTTAAAAAAATTGTCATGAGATTAGTGTCACGCCTTAAAATTCATGCAAGATAATGAGAATTTGTTTACGAGGTATCGTGCTTATAACTTTATGAGTTCTAGTTAATATTAAGAAACTTTATTAAGTATTATTTAGGTCATTTTACGATGATTAAATTTTATAAAATCTAATTTAAGTTTGGATGATTTAGATACATATGATTAAATTCTCATGTATTTACAAAACTAACACATAGATCCCTATATTTATAACATTCCAATTTTCAAATAACCCAAAAATACTATTAATTAATATCAAAATTTCTTATTCAATTTAAATACTAAAATTCCATACAAATAAATATAAATACTTAAATATTGGATAAGTAAATATTATCCAAAAAAATATGACATCAAAATCAAATGATTAATTAAATTATGATTAGATAAATATTTGATAAAGCTCTTAAGAAGTTATTAATCAAACATCAAATAAACATATTCAAAAATATAAAAAAAATAAGTCAATGGTCAATTTTATTTATTCATAGATAAAGCAATAAAAATTTAATTTAATTGTTTAAATAAATTAATTTCAAATTATCTATCCATGGTACGGAAAAAGTCAGTCTTCCATAATAATAATTTAGGACTGACTTCGACGTTTATTAGTATTTTTTTATATTATTTTAGTTCATGATTGAGAACTATTGGACGATTATATTTTGACGTCTACAAGTTTCTATGCAACATTAGCTTCAGGTTTCTTAATTTTCTTTTTTTTTTTTTTTTTTTTTTTTTTTGGGGGGGGCTTATTTATGCATCATTTTTAAAAACAAAAATAAAAATATTTTTTATATGATTTGAAAATTTTTAATACTATAAATATGAAAAATAAAGGTTCAGCGAGTTTGGAGGGGTGACAAGCGTCCTGTTTGAACCAACGTGGGAGGTGCTAGGATAATGAGGGGCAGAGTAATAATTCAACAACATAAAATTGATTTTTCAGGAGTAAAAAACCAAATTATCATCCTATATAATTAAAAATCTAAATTTGACATTGAGCAAGGGCAAAGTGATATTTCAGCAGGGGCAAGTTTGATGCTTTAGAAGTCGCAAAAGACCAAATTTTCCTCCTATTTAAATAAAAAATTGAATTTGAGGAAGGGCAATTGCCACTCTGGACTCTACATGGGTATGCCCCTCGAAATAAATAACAGAGCGAGATTATGGACGAAAAGGTTTGGAGAGTGCGAAGAGAGAGAAGAAGTTAAGTCGAGACGTACATGAGAGATGAGGAGCTCAGTTCAATCTTGGAGTAGGAGCAGGAGGTTTTGCTTGTGATAAACAGAGCCCGAGAGAGGAATATGGATTTCGTGAAGAAGGGGATTTTCTTTATTATTATTATTTTATTTTATTTTTGCTTTACTCGACGGTGAAATGTCTTGAGGCCAGTCCCATAAGTAATGAATTTTTTTAAGGGGGTATTTTCACACACATTCCACCAAATTCCTATGTATTTATGTATCTAGCACCTAAACCATATATATATATATATATATATATATACTAAATTCTT
>NW_018164678.1:194454-203115 GCF_001263595.1 Phalaenopsis equestris
TGAGTATATATATATATATATATATATTTGATATGAGCTTCATTGGACCTTCTTTCACTTGGAGAAGGGGCAAGTCTTGGGAAAATCTTGACAGATTCATAGTTAATGATTGTTGGCTTCAACACTTTCTCCACACGACTGTCACTCATCTCAGCCTTGCAGGATCTGATCATAGACCACTTCTCATTTCTGTTACTGCTTCTACAAACAATGGACCAACTCCTTTCAAATATCTAAATATGTGGTTTGCCATCAAGATTTCCTTAACATTGTCTCATATCATTGGAAGGATATTGATCACCCAAACCCTTTCATTAAGCTGTGGCTTTTGCAAAAAAAAAAGATGGTAAGGCACTTACTAACTGGAATTGGAGCGCCTCCGATAATGTTCTCACAAGGGTTGAATAGGCTGAAAAGGAGTTGTGTCCTTAGAAATTGATGTTGTCCATGGAGGGGCTAATGAACACTCTCTTCTGGAAGCCAATGAAAACATTCTCACTAACGTGGCTTGGCATGAAGCTTTTCTGAAACAAAAAGCCTCTATCAGCCGTTTTGTTGATGGGGACAGAAACACCAAATACTACCATGCATGTATCAAGTATAGGCGCAAATGCAATACTATCCATTCCATTAAGGATGTTAATGGGAGATGAATTAGAGATTCCACTAAAATTGTTGAAAATGTTGTAGACTATTATCAGAAGTTATTACAAAGCCCCACCTCACCAAGAGTCAACATTGATCCATCATTCTTCTTTTCAGAACATTCTTATATTACATCTCTCAACCTTGCAGCAATCCCTACTAAGGAGGAAATCTGGAATGCCCTCACTACCATAGACAGTGTGAGGACAGCTGGATCATATGGATTCACTTCAGATTTATATAAAAAAAGCATGGGGTATCATTAAAGGTGATGTGATTCTGGCCATAAAAAGCTCCTTCCAGGGTGTTGATCAACAACTGCAGCTTCTGTACCTCCAGCATCTCCTTCCAGAAACAGATGATATAAGAACGAAGGCTCTGTTCTCTCCTTGCTTGATCCGAAAAAGGGCATGTGATTTCCTCAGAGATTTCTAGACACTGGCGAAGTGAGCCACAAACAGCTTCTTGAACTCGACGAAAGAGCAGATCACTCCCACCTGCAAGCCATTGAACCACGTGATGGCGGACTCCCTCAGCATGGTAAGGAACAACTAAACTTTAAAGCATCGGTGATCCTCAGCATACCGATTGTTGACTCAAAGGAAGGGATGTTGTCGATGGAGTCAGTGTGACCCTTCTAAGAATCGAGGTGAGGGTTTTAAAGATCTTTGAAGGTTCGGCCTCCAGGATCTACCGAGAGAAAGCGTTCTCTAGCGATTGCCACCATGGTACTTCATTTTGTATGGGTTGATGTCCTTACATCGACCTGGACCTAGCACTATCAATATAATGTAGGTCTTTCTGTCTTTCGAGTTAATGGACCACTCTTTGGTTGCTAAGCGTCTATGGTTCCCTTTAGGGAGGTTCCTCGAGGAGATGTGATTTCTTGCGAAGTTCCCCTATTAAAAAAGATTGTTGCTCTTCCCTTTAAATTATAGCATCTTGAAAGGCGATCGTCATTTGATCTTTTAGCTCTTGAATTTGCTGTTGCACAATTCTCTAGCGCATTGGTTGTGCAATCTACTTCATGTATGTGGCATGTTCTATGCTTAGTGCACCACCTTTTAGGATGTTGAATCATGATTTGTCCTTTGGAACATGCTTTGGTAGATAGAGCATAAGTAAGAAGAGAGAAAGAGAAAAAGAGAGAGAGAGAGAGAGAGTATAGAGAAACAAGGTCAATCCCCTTACTCATAAATAATCTCTCTTTATAATCATAAATGACCCTTGATAAAATGTTTACCCTCACTTTAATAAGAAAATTACAGGTCGTTATTCTTATTAATTTGTCTTTACTTGATTAGTGGCATTACATGTCAATATTACCCCTTTTGGCACCTTTTGGTAATTATAATTGATACTAGCACATTTCTATATCTATAACTTATATTAATAACCTTTCACATCCATAACTGAGATTAACATGTTTTCGTCTCAGTAACTGATATTGACTCCCTTCGTAAGTCTAAACCTTCTAATCGACATGTCTTTGGATCGGTAGGCTTAATTGTTTGAGTTGACTATTTTTTTATAAATGTCGATTGACCTTCGCTTCGGGAAAGTGAGCGGCTCTGAGAGTGGCAGCTAGTCATCCTTGAGGCGATCAGTACAGATACCTTTTGACTTCGATGGTACTTCGACATTAGGATAGGCTTTTAATGATCGGTCATTCTTCGATAGGCTTACAATCTCCAACCGATCGGCTTCATTAGTTCCAGTAGCTTCCCGTCATATTGTTGACTTTTGTCTTTTCCCTTCTATATCACCTCGAGATTTATGTTGATAATTTTGCTATATATACTTTTATTTTGTCATGATTCTTAAGATTTTTAGCTATACTAATAGTCGCTTAACTATAATTGAACATCTTAATTTTGTCCATAGTCTCAACCTTAGGTTCCCATAATAGCCTTTGAAGTTAAATTCCTTTATATGTTCCTAATGTAAGAGAACGATATTTAGATTTTGTGCTACAAGAGATAACAAAATTTTTCTTGCTTTTCAAAGTGACGAGATTTTCCCAGATGTATGAATAGTACCCAAAAGGGGTGCAAGTGAGTTAAGATGACTCGTGAGCCTGATTGAGATCGACTTGATAAGTGGCTCATGAACTGAGCTCGATAAGCTAACAAGCCAAGTTCAAAGCCCCGACTTGACTCATTTGCTTATGAGCAAGCTCATTTAAAAAGAATATTAATAAAAAATAACTCAAAATATGCTAAATTTGAAGACTCTTTCTTTAAAGTTTTAAAAATATTTAAAAAATAATATTTTGTGTTTTATATCAACTGATTTCTTATTATTTCACTTTTAAATGTTTATTGTATTTATCATTTTATTATAACACTACTTTTATTTAATAGAATTTTCTTTTTTTAATAAAAATAAGCTGCCTTGTGAGTCGTCTTGAACTTGAGGCCTTAAGCTCGAGTTCTCGATAAAATTAATCAAGCTCAAGCCCAAGCCCAAGGCGAGGGTGGCTCAATCCTGACTTGTTTACACCCCAAGTACCCAGTGGTTAATTTCATATCAGTTACCTCTCCTACCAACTAACATATGTGTATATTTTAATATCACATTTTCAAATTTTTTGAAGAGTAAATTATATCCAGGAGTCATCTTCAAATATCTCAAAATTATGTTCCCTGCTTTCGAATGATTCTCACTTGGATTATTCATGTGTTGGCTTACCACACTAACAAAGTACATTATTAGCTCTTGTGTGTGAGATAGATCAGCTTTCCCGCAAGTCTTTGATAGCTTCCTTTATCAATAGGACTATTTGTTTCACTTTTGTTTAGCCTTTTATTGGGATCCATGGGTGTGTATGTCGGTTTACACCCAAACAAACCAATTTCATTTACCTGATCTAAGCTGATTTATTTGGGATATGACAATTCTCTTCTTAGACTGACCTACCTCTATTACTAAAAATTATTTGAGAGTCTCGGGATCATTGGTCTCAAATTCTGTTGCAAGCATCCTTTTTAAAATGATAATTTTCTTTTAATCATCTTTCAGAATAATATCATCTACATATAATATGAGAATTACAGATTTGATTCTATGATTGGATTCAACAAACAATGTATAATTAGCTTGACAAGTATGACACCCATTTATAATCAGAGTTTTAGCAAATCTCTCAAATAAAGTATAAGGAGATTGCTTCAAGTCATATAAGGATTTCTCCAGCTTGCCTTTTGTTTGACATATTTTCTAAGCCCAGAGGTATAGTCATGTAAACTTCTTCATTAAGTCCTCAGTCCTCATTCAATAAGACATTTTTGGCATTCGGTTGATGTAAAGACCAATCTTGATTTACTACCAGAAAGAGTAGAATCCAAACATCAATGAGCTTCACAACAGACACAAAAGTTTCTCGGCAGTCAATCTCATATGATTATGTGAAGCCCTTTGTTATCAGTCTGGCACTGAATCTCTCTACACTTTCACCTCCTTTGTATTTAATCGTGAATATCCATTTGCATCCTACAAGATTTTTTCCATGAGGAAACTTTGTAAGTTTCCATGGGTTAATCTTTTTAGAGCCCAAAATTCTTCCTCAACAGTTTGTTTCCATGATGGAACCTTTAGAGCCTACTGAATGGAGTTGAGAACATGCACATCATCAGGTTTTGCCACAAAAGCCCTGTAAGATGATAACAAATTTTCATAAGCTAGATATCTTTTAATTAGATGATTAGTGCACCTTCGGAATGAGATAAGAAATCTATACCATTCTGATTTTCAGGTGTGGAGGACTTGGTTCAAGCTATTGACAGTGTCTAATCTGCATAGTGTCATCTACATGCTCAGTGGTCCTTTTCCTTTTGATATAGACATGGAGTTCCTACTCATTAGTGCCAAGTTGAGGTGGAGTAGAGGCAATTAAGATAATTCCAATGACAAGAGTTTTATTATTCAAGTGGAGTTAGTTGAGTGGTGAGATTTGATTTAGTTGTTTGAGTGATAGGCTTTAATTCAGTTTGAATGTCTTACAGAAGATCTCAAATTTGATATTCCATAAAATTCTCCCTCTGAATTTTATATATTATGAAAGTAATATTGATTCTCAAAGAAAGTGATATTAATGAAATTGTATATTTTCCTAGTGATTAAAGAGTAGCATTTATGTCATTTTTAGATGGAGTAACGGAGGAAAATAAATTTGAGAGATTTGGAATCTAATTTAGTGTGGTGTTGTTGGTGGATGTAAACAAAAGCAGAACAAACAAAAATTTTTAATGATAAGTCAAAGGAAAAAGAACAAATATGTAGATAGAATTTCATGAGAGCATTACGAGGGAATTGAAATTTTAGAAGTAAAGCTGCACCCACTCCCCTACCACCCCCTCCCCAAAACAAATGTCTAAGAACATGATTAAAGATCATAATTGCACATCCCACCTCAAGTAAATGTCTTTTCTTCAATGATAAGTCGGAGGAAAAAGAGCAAATATGTAGATAGAATTTCATGACAGCATTATGAGGGAATTAAAATTTTAGAAGTAAAGCTGCACATACAACGTCAAAGAACATGATTAAAGATCATAATTACACAGATCATCTCAAGTAAATATATTTTCTTCCTCTTAGCGATCATATTTTGTTGAGGAATATTCACACAAGAACTTATATAGATGATATCATGCTTGAAAAAATAAGAACTAAGAATAAAAATAAAATATTCCCTAATATTATCAATTTTACAAACTATAATTTTGCTTTGAAATTGAGAAAGGATCATGAAAAGAAATAACTGAAAAATTGAGACAGTTTCAGGTTTTCCTTCATAAAGAATGTCCGAGTAGTTCATGTATGAGCGTCTATAAACAATTGAAATCATTATGTCCGTGTATATTTTTTCCTTGGAAGAGTCCCTAGATATCAATATGAATTACACTAATAAGATGTGAGGGCTTGTATTGTAGTTTAGAGTATACATGTTTGATATGTTTTACAAATTAGCATGTTTCATATTGATAAAAATTGAACTTTTTAATGATAAATAAAAGTAAAATATTTTTAATTTAAGCAAAATTTGGATGACCAAGACGACAATGTCTTAACATGAATTTCAACTAAAATGGTTTTAGAATTTAAAACAAGATTAACAAAAATTGAACTAGGCTCAAAAATACAATTTGACAAATGAACTTGTCTACAAATGAGATTATTTCCTTTGAGCAGATATAGACCACCATGCATCTCATAACTATCAACCACATTTCCTAAATCCACTAACTATAAATCACAAAAATTAGGATAAAATTATTCACATTTTAAGTCATGAGTAAGTTTGTTGATTGAAAGTAGATTGCAGTCTAATTTTGGAACATAAAGAACAAAGTAAAGGTGAAGATCCTTTGTCGATTCAACTGGTCCAGTTTCTTCTAGAATAAACATTCAATTGTTTGAACTATAGAGTGACTGGTGCATGAGTCGTAATTTTAAAAAACGATGTCTCCCGTCATATGATTTAAGAGTCTAGAATCAACCATGCAAGTTTTTAGTTTATTGCTTTGAATAATAAGAATATGGAGTAAAATACATTTGTGTAGTAACAAAATGGTTGATTGATCAGTATATAATTGTGGTACTTGTCTGGAACTATAACTTTGACCCAACATTTTTTATAGTGTCTCAATTTGCTCATTGGTGAATGGACTGAGTTCTGCATTTTTGTTGGTTGTGACAGTAATATCTGCACGGTTCTCAATATAATGTCTTTCATTGAATGGCTTCCAATCTATAAGTTTTTGTATAATTCACAGCATGTTTTCTTCATATGATTAGGTTTCTTACAATGATCACACCAAATTTATCCTTTCTTAGGCTTATAATTCCTAAAAGGAATTGTGAGTGTACAAACTTGACCCTTCAACAGGAAGTGCGGTGTGATTGTCTGTCATCATTAACTTCGTTTTGGTTTCCTCCCTTAGAACTTCTGCAAATGCCTCTCGAATGGTAGGAAAGGGTTTAATTCCCATGAACTAGGTCTTTATCAGGCCAACAAGGAATTTGGTGATCCTCTTTTGTTCAATAAACTTCATATATAAGGCAAATTTGTTAGGACATTTCCAGGAATAAACCTTGTACATGTCCAGTTGCAACCAACCAAGTGTGAATGAGTTGAAATATTGAGTAGCACTCAATTCCAATTGTCGTGGATCATGTAATATGGTCTCAATCTCAAATAACTCCGAGAAGTTCTGCTACTATAGGTTTCATGTATAGCCTCCCATAATTTCTTGGATGTCCTATAGAGCATGAGAAGTTCTTAGTGCTACTATAGGTTTCATGTGTAGCCTCCCATAATTTCTTGGATGTCCTATAGAGCAAGAAATTTTCCCCAATCTCTACGGTCATGAAAATCATTAATAATGACATAACCAAATGATTGTCAATTTTCTCGACCCGATATTTAGAATGTCTTTTTTAGAGCCAAAAATTTACCAACGAGATATCTATCTTTTCCTCTGTTGCAAGCGCACATTAAGATGGACTATAACAATTGAAAAAAGTCCTCCCCATGTATTTTATGATTAGTTACTAGGTGGAATGAGGTGTTAGGTACATTAAGCACTGAATATGTAGGCTCAAATCTAAAGATAACTTTATTGAAAGAAGATCATGAGGTCATACCATGCTTCATCGTGATGAGATCGAGAAGCTGGATCCATGTCAGATTTTTTTAATGGAGCGAATGTGCGCGTATGAGAGAGACGATGACCTCGTTGTTGTGCTTGGATCGCTCTATATATGCTGCAAACTCATCATTGTAGTCTAATGAGATGGTTCGAACGACAGCTACAAAAGAGACGAAGCAACTAATCATGAGCTCATGTGCATGTGAGCGTCGAACAACATCAACAGATTTTTATGGATTTGTCGGTGACGAGAAGGTTTGGTTCGACACTCTTCAACCTCGAAGACAGAGCAGACGCGGAATAGGTTTGCGGCCTAATGAATGACATAGTTTTCTCATAGCTCTGATATCATTTGCAAATTCTGAAAAAAAAGATTTTTATTTCTTGTTCAACAATAAATAGCATCCTACTATATGTAATAGAGTGGCCAACATATCAATCCATAAATTAGGAAACTACAAAAGTAAGAAATATCTACTAAAGGAAACAAATAAATATTAGAAATTATTTTAACTGAAGAATATAAAATCCTTTCTGATAACATAATTCATATGGAATTTTCTTTTCATGCCCGCATTTTGCACCATAAATCTACAACTTATTTTCTTTTATTTTTGAGTCTGCATGTGATTTGATCTCTATGTTTGAGTAATCATAGGTAACAAAAAAAATTTTAGGAAAATTTATATATATACCTGTCAAATCTTATGTATTTCTTATGCATTTATCTTTTAAAAAGTTAGTACTAGTGATATTTTTTATGTTATATTAAAGAAAGTGTTATGCATGCACATAAAAAAGTTTAGGAGTTGATGCGTAAACATGTAAGAATTGCATGGTATGTAAGAAATGCCCCAAAACTTTAAACCATTGCATTTTGGTTTCAGCCAGAGAAGGTACAACCATTTGTACCACTACAAACATGTATGCATATATATATATATAGCAGTTTGTATGTAAAATAAGCAGCTACGATCCTAACCATATATGGAAATGCTGACATATTGCAAGGCTACAAATATTTAAGTATGAACATATGACTGTCTTGCATGGACATATAAGAGCTTTTCAAGTACAATAACAAATTTCTATAAGGAAATTGCCATACTAGGACACGCTTAAGCTCTATAATAAAAATAAAACAATGGAGATTTACCATTATGCTACTGAAATCTTTTTATTTCCAAACCGAACCCCAAACTAGTTGAAATAGACAACAGAACACATTTATTCGTGCTATGATCGAGCTAGTCCTGATAGGCATTATAAGAGAATAAGGTCGGGCAGGAGTTGGCTAGCTCGGGCTATTGGTTCAACCACGAGTTAGGTAGCTTCTGAAAATGTAGATTGGCTTAGCAAGGGA
>NW_018164678.1:203215-203913 GCF_001263595.1 Phalaenopsis equestris
AATAAAATATTAAACAAAAACCTATAATTTCTTTAAATATATCTTAAATTTAATTAAGATGATATATACATATCTACATCTATACATATCTACATACATACATACATATATATATATATATAAGGCTTTATATTTGATTTCATTTGAGTATTAATGATATAATGGATAAATTTAAAATGTTAGGTTAAATGTCTGAATTAATTGAATTGATAGATTTAATTTTAACTATCATATTATGTTAAACAATAAATTAGGGATTTCAAATATTAATAATGATTTTTACATTTGTACATTTATACAAAAATAAATATTTAAAATGATAATAGTTAATTAAATATAATAATTTCAGATTTAAATAGAAGAATTAAAATGTTTAGCCTATATAATTAAATATGATGTTATGTAATTTAGATGTGAGATGATGGGAATTATAAAGAATGAGTTTGACAATTTTTGCAAATTTTAAAAGCTTATGTATGAAAAATTTGTTGACATGGGTATCATACTAAAAGAAGAAATATTTAAAGAGTATGTGGGAAGCTAGTTTTAAAATAAGGTAATTAATTATATTTCTATATTGAAATAATAATTTCCCTTCTTTTAAATTTAATTTTTTTACTATTATGGTCTTTTATATCATTGAATAATATTTTTATTAGTACAAAATTGCTATAAGCAAAGGTCAAATTTGACTTTCT
>NW_018164678.1:204013-204764 GCF_001263595.1 Phalaenopsis equestris
AGCAAATGAGCAAAAGAAGTTGATAGCAGTTGAGGCCCTCATGGGGAAAAAAAGTTTTCCAGACAAAATAGGGTCAGAATTTCGAAAACTAATAGTCAAGCATTAACATAAGTATGATTTATAAGCTTAGAAAAGGTCATAAAAAAACTTCGTAAGGTATGAGAGAGTGAAACTTTATAAGGACGAGAAAAGTAAATCATGATTGATCTAGTAGCTGTTAGATTTATTAATGCGGGGTGAGGATCACGAGATTTCCCTCCCGCATTCCAGATGCTTGGAACGGCCGATCCCGGCATGGGAGAGTTGGCACCTCCTTTCAACAAAGGGGCCCAATCCAAATTACATGGGGCTTATATTTGCTCATGTTTTATGTTTTCAGTTTTTCGTACGCTTTGTGCTGGGACAGCCGTCGGCATCTCCGATTTTACATTCTAGGGCTATATCAAAGAGCGAGTGGTGGCTATCCTCGACTTCACCTCCTGCAACCTTCCCTCCGTCGCTGCCGCTGTAGCTGCCGGCTCACCCATTGCAGCTACCTGGAAACAACCCTCCTTGGCTATTTTTTTTTGTAGTTCCACTTAGTTGCCACCTTCCAGATTCCTCGTTCCCACCTACTACCGCCTCTCATGATCCAACAACCGTCCTTCCTCCACCACTGTTGCTAACCCAGCTGCCCTCAGTTAGCCCAATCTTGTCGCAGCTCCTTTCCTGATCACTGCCACTGTCCAGGAATAGACAACCTATTGTTCTT
>NW_018164678.1:204864-207889 GCF_001263595.1 Phalaenopsis equestris
GACAATGTGAAGAGGTAATCGTGCTAGAAAAGTGATAGAAAAAGTTCCATCACCGAGATTCTCAGGAACTTTCGTTGGGCGCGGAACCATCAGGCTTGGCGCTGCCGCGACGGAGATGATCGATGAGTTCTTCAAGATCCTTGCGTGCGGATTCCCTTCCAAACATGAAGCCATACCTGGCGATCCAAAAACGAGAAGTGAGAGCAGAAATCCCTAAACCCTAACTGGAGATGAGATTTATACCAGAAAGAGACAGCGGAGAATAGTCCTGCTGCCGCCACCGTTTGAATTAAGGTAAGCCTCTTCTCCATGGCGAGAGAGAAGCAGTTGGAAAGGTTCTCTAAATTTGTAGGGTTTAATGAAATGCTCACTTTCATTTTCATTTGTAGGTAAGACAGCATAAATGTAAAAAATTAATCTTTAAATGTTAGATGTATAAATACATAAGAATTCAGTGTAATGTATGTAAATCTCCATTATTTTATATATAAGAACTGTTTTTATAGTTTTTTTTTAATAGTAAAAACAGATTCACTAAATATTTATTATAAAAAAATATATCTTAGAACAAAGGATGTAATGCAAATTAACTCAAATTTAATAGTTCCCTAGATATATATAACATGTACATGTCTGATTATATGGCAAAGTCATGTTGAATCCAGCATAAATTCTATTACACGCACTTCTAAAGAGCATTCAGAGCCCTATTTATAGAAAAATGTAGAAATCAAAAGAGTGAGAGAATCGGGTAACTAATTATGTACATTGGAATGTGTTTATAAGAATCTCAAGGAAAAGAGCTGGAGACATAAAGAACATTGTTTGTTCATGCAAACGATCGTTCAGACTCAGAAGCTGATTAAATGAAGAGAATGAACGACCCAACGAGCACTGCATGGCCGCATCACCACCAACTACCCAATAATTATCATCTTGAAATAGCGATCGCCCAAGGTGAGGTACTTTGGCATAGAAACATATATCGAAGGTTGGCAGCTTGTCGGATTAAGATTTACCCTTTATCCGATGAAATAATCCTACCTTAGGACAAACTGTCTTCACATTCAGTCTCCACAGATTGGGCGACGGAAGGTCATTGAAGACGACTGATTGATGTTGGGTCAGCCGAACGAAACACAGTCAAGTGAATGAACCCCAAGCAACCAAATTGGACAATTATGAATGTGAAGCAGTGTTCAAGGCTGTTATAGAAGCATAATGCACTAACAACGGCTATGAGGTCAGAATAAATGACATTCAGTTACAAATGTGTAAATGTAATGGCTCATTAATTATTGTAATGTTCCCCTCCTTAATAAAGAATAACAATATAACTTATAAATCTTACCTATGAACTATAAATAAGGGGATTATTTTCAACAAAAGAGAAAGGGGAACAAAATCCTGACTAAAAATATAAAGTGTTCAAATCTTTCTTCTTTCATCTAATTACCATTTTATTCCTTAGGTGTGATCTGCAAGATAAAGATTTTACTAAAGATAAAATTTTTTTGTCAATGTGTAAGATGACAATTTATCTTAAGATAAATTAAAATTTACACCTGCATAACCTGAGCAAAAAATAACATGCATTTTTCTCTCTCTCTCTCTCTCTATATATATATATATATAACATTAATCAAAAGCTATTATACGAGCCTACCGACCAACCTCATGTGCTTAAGAATTTTATCAAGTGAACCCGTGGCCCCAGTGGTCTTACAAACTGTCAACCGAAAAGTCATGGTTGGCGGCACATTCAGAGAGAGAGAGAGAGAGAGAGAGAGAGAGAGAGAGAGAGAGAGAGAGAGAGAGAGAGAGAGAGAGAGAGAGAGAGAGAGAGAGAGAGAGAGAGATTCTAAAAAAGAACAATGCTATTATTACTTGCATTAATCAATAGGTAAACCTTATTATTATAATTATTTTGTAAAACAAAAGAGTTCAATAGTAAGTATCTCCCTTATTTGGAAGACTTCACATAGCTAAAGTCTCCAAAGTAAGCATCTACACAGTTAAAAAACAATTATACATAAAAATGTTCAAAAAATACCATCTCCTAAATCCATATTAAATACAGCAATAACAAACGAATATATAAAACATGGACTCCATCAAATTCTCTCATTTACTATAACTCAATTAAGAAAAAAAAATTCATTTCAAAATCAAAGCTCATCTTCCTGAATCTGCTCGCCTCAACCAGCCGAAGGCAAATCAGCTCTCTTCCCCTTCTCCAAATCAGCCGCAACCACACCACTGCTCTCCCCTTTGCCCTCCGCCTTCCCGCTCGCCGCCATCTCGCTCATGTCCAACGCCACCTTCAACATCCTCACAACCTCGCTCATCTTCGGCCTCTCCTTCGCCTGCTTCACAAGGCAGCCATTCGCCAGGTTCGCAACCACTCTCGCAGATTTTAGAGAATACTGATACCTCAGCCTGGGATCCATAATCATGTTGAATCTCTTGCTCTCGATCGGGAACTGTTTGACCCAATCCAAGAGCTTATGCTCGTTCGTCGGGCGGTTTCGGTCGAGGGAGCGGCGGCCGGTGAGGAGTTCGTAGAGGACGACGCCGAAGCTCCATACGTCGCTCTTGGTTGTAAGATGGCCGGTTTCGATGTAGTCCGGTGCAGCGTAGCCGTAGGTGCCGACCGCCTGGTTACGGCAGCAATATAGTTTGATTCAGTTCATACAAAGCATCGGATTATAATCAATGTTGTTTTTTTTTTCCCGGATCTGACACCTAAACATTGTTATGTATACATATATACTACCAGAATTTTTTATATTGCATTAAAAATATCACTATTTTAACTTAAAAAAAAAGTGACATACAATTTTTAGGTAGAGCTGTCAAAACGGCCGGTTGTTCTCGAACAACTCGTGTTCGACTCGTTAAGAAACTCGTGTTCGGCTCGTTCGCTAAGTTAACAAGCCGAACACGAACAACACAAACAAAAATTTGTTCGTTTGTGTTTGGCTCTTTTTGACTCAAAATACTACTAATCAATTATATATATATA
>NW_018164678.1:207983-209463 GCF_001263595.1 Phalaenopsis equestris
ATATATATCTTTGATGAGTAGTATTTTTAAAAAAATTAATTGTCTACAACGCTATAAAGATTTATAAGCAATTAAAAGTATTAATTACTAAAATAGAATAAAAATTATTAAATTATATTCAGATGATGTTTTAATATAAACAATAATTTTTAAATCTTGCCCCAATCCTTAACATCTTATGGCTGCGTGATTAGGGTTGTCCAAATGACTCTTTGTTCGTGAATGGTGTTCGTCTCGCTAAGCAAACGAGCCGAACACGAACACACTTTTTGAGCTCGAAATATAAGGGAGTCGAACACGAGCTGAACCTGGTCTCGCTCGTGTTTAGCTCGTTTACACCCCTATTTTCAGGCATAAAGAAGATGGTATGTATATAAAAATTGAAGATATATAAATAGATTAACATTTGCGAGGTATATATATGTAAATCTTCATTTTTTTTTTTTAAGTTGGGGCAGATACATAATTAGCAAATGAAACTTTGCTATTTACAAAACTATCATGTTCTTTCATCTATTTTTAGAATCTCACTCAAATATCAAAATTCAACAAGTTTTTATGTTTTATCAAATTCCCGCACTAGTTTAATAGCTCAATAAAAAAAGAACCTTAAGTGCTAGTTTTATGAATAACAAAATTTTGGGTGCTATATGCATATAATTATCCCTGTTTTTAATAATTTAACACCCATAATTAAATGAAGTTTCAACTATGTAGTAAAAGAGAAAATGTCCAAAATGATTTCTATTTACCAAATCTGGGTCAATTAATTAGATTGACTTGGCGTTAAATAGTGAGATTGACCACCCTAAAATGTCCCCAGATTAAATTGATTCATATTTGAAGAGCAGAGGGACTAAATTGAAAATCCTAGAAATCTGGAACTAAAATAGACAAGTAAAAAAATTAGTGACTATCCTCATGATTTAATCAAATGAAATTCCTATGAGAACTATCAGTTGGCTCTAACAGATAAATAATAATAATAACAAAACAAAATTTCCTTGGGTGAAGAAGCAAATGAGCAAAAGAAGTTGATAGCAGTTGAGGCCCTCATGGGGAAAAAAAGTTTTCCAGACAAAATAGGGTCAGAATTTCGAAAACTAATAGTCAAGCATTAACATAAGTATGATTTATAAGCTTAGAAAAGGTCATAAAAAAACTTCGTGAGGTATGAGAGAGTGAAACTTTATAACGACGAGAAAAGTAAATCATGATTGATCTAGTAGCTGTTAGATTTATTAATGCGGGGTGAGGATCACGAGATTTCCCTCCCGCATTCCAGATGCTTGGAACGGCCGATCCCGGCATGGGAGAGTTGGCACCTCCTTTCAACAAAGGGGCCCAATCCAAATTACATGGGGCTTATATTTGCTCATGTTTTATGTTTTCAGTTTTGCGTCCGCTTTGTGCTGGGACAGCCGTCGGCATCTCCGATTTTACATTCTAGGGCTATATAAAAGAGCGAGTGGTGGCTATC
>NW_018164678.1:209478-218792 GCF_001263595.1 Phalaenopsis equestris
CCCAGCGCCCCTCAGTTAGCCCAATCTTGTCGCAGCTCCTTTCCTGATCACTGCCACTGTCCAGGAATAGACAACCTATTGTTCTTTGATCCAATAGTCCCTTACCGTTCCTAAACCTTGCCAACCGCCAGCCCCCCTTCTATCCCGCCTAACGACCACCACCCTTTTGGGAAACAACCTTGGTTGAGTGTATAACTGCCACTGTCCAGGAATAGACAACCTATTGTTCTTCGATCCAGCAGTCCCTTACCGTTCCTAAACCTTGCTCTGCCAACCGCCAGCCCCCCTTCTTATCCCGCCTAACTGACCACCACCCTTTGGGGAAACAACCTTGGTTGAGTGTATCTAGTTTCTTGCAATTTCTACTTCCATTTGTGTGATTATATTTCCCAATTTTGAATTTAACAACCATATTTGATTTGCTTATCATGGTTTGGATTAACTCTGATATCATTGGTATCATAGCTATCCTAAATCTAGTCATATCCTAGGGTTACCTAAACCCTCTACACTACTAACACAATTTTCTTTCCCACCCGACATCACACACCCATACATCCTATCCCACTCACCCACCCACACCCACACCCTAATTATGTCATCGAGTAAACAAGTGTCAGATTCCAATCACGACATTACTATGGAAGAGATGCGGCGGGAACTCCGCTGAGTGCTATAACAACTCAATGAAGAGGAAGATCGGCCATGGTGCTTCGAGATTCAATAATAGATGCAGATGAGAAAGAAGGTGTCTTAGGAGTGAAAGTGGATATAACGGATGTAGGCACCGAAAATCTTCTTCTTTCCTTCTTTGATTGCTGCCCTATCAAATTTCAATTAATTACTTTTCCCCTTTTCATGCTCACCCCTAACACCTTCCCGATTTGCTCAAACCATCGCTTAAGCGCTTTATAAGAGCAAGCTAAGGGCATCACCTCCTCCTGTTAATGCTCCTGCCTCTCTCTCGAGTTCGCCCAAAACCACCAGCCTTGTCAACGAAGTCGTGCAATACAATCATGATTAGTGCTACCCAAGAAGGCAACGGAGGACCGTATGCAAGCAACAACCACCGAAACTTCTTCCTCCTTCCATTCACTCCTACCCAAAAGCAACGAGGAAGGTAACCCTCATCTTTCTCCATTCTTCCAACCATCCTTAGCGCACTTCAACTTCTCTAAATCTTGCAAAATCATTTTCAAATCGGACCTGCTAAATCTTGGTTCTAAGGCAAACTTGAGGAGAAACGGAATTTAAGAACATATAGGATTTGAAGACTGTCGCTTTTACAGTTTATTAGGTTAAATTTCAAGCATGTAAATTCCTTAAAAAATTATTTCGGAAATTAAAATTTCCCACCTCTATCAAAATAAAACAAAAAAAAAATATTTTAATTATGTTAGTTAAAGTTAAAATTAATTTCAAAATTAATTAAGTTCATAAGTTCTTACTTTTAAAAATATTATAATAATAATTTAATGATAATAATAATAATAATAATAATAATAATAAATGTTGATTAGGTTATACTTAATTTAGTGAAAAATAAGTTTCATTGCATAATTATTTATATTTTATTTTTTTAAATGGTGTAGGATCCCTAGTCCAACCGTTGAATTCATAAAGACATCGCATTTGCAAATCTCTAGGTACGTAACTGTTTTTTAATTAAAAAATAAACGCACTCTTCCTAGTTAGGGACGTTAATTCTTGTTATTTGAAAGGTCTAAAGCCCTCCATCACCAACATGGTTCAGCTACAACCTTACCGGTTGTTGGTTGATGTTTAGACCTTGAAACTGAAGATGAAGAGACAACAAAAGCAGAGCAGGAACCCACCGCCATTCAAACAGCTACCCACAGCTGGAGACAATAATAGAAGCACTCCTAAGGGAGTTGAAAAAAGTGGCTAGGAGATTGACAAAGCAGCCCAAAGCAAGAAGAAAAATTTAAGAAAAGTAGCAAACCCAACACAATTCCAACTAGGAAATGCTTCAGATGTCAAGGATATGAACACAACGCCCTTAATTGTCTGACGAGTAGAGTTCTCTCATTCACTGAGTAAAGTGCAATGGAGGTCTGTGAGGAGACAACTAAAGAACAATGTTAGTACCAACTTCTATCAGATAAGGGCAAGATACTTGTGGTTCAACGAGACCTTCAGACTGTCTGCAGCTTATTAAAAATCAGTTGTGAAGCTGCTGAAGAATAAATTGATGTTCAAAAAACTGCGGTGGTTATTACATCTTTTTTTAAAAAAATCAGAACGCAAATACAAAACTGTCACCGCACCTAGCCAGGACCGGCGGAAAAATGCAGATTTCTGCGGCAGCTTTTTGAAAAAGCTTTCAAAATGTAGTTTGCCCAAACAGACAAAACAGCAGTGCAATGCCGCACTGCCACCGTACCGCCACCCCCAACGAACCCTGAGTCTACGAGAGAGCAGCAATGATTTCGCCACAACATAATCAACACTCAGTGAAATCTGAAGGGAAATGTAATCAACCTCATCATCGATAGAGGTAGCGTTAAGAATGTGGCGTCGGCATAGATGATGAATAGGTTGTGTCTCAAGACTCGTAGGCAATTCCCAGCCGTATTCCCTGCATGGTTAAAGAAAGAGAACAGGGTCATCATTGAGAGGAGAAGCCTCATTGAGTTTTTTATTGATAATCAGCTGCATGATCAAGTGTGGTGCGACGTGGTGGCCATGGATGCATGTTACATCTTGTTGGAGAGACCGTGACAGTTCGACCACAGAAGACAGCATAATGAATTTAAGAGCTCCTAATCATTCACAAAGGAAGGGAAGTGGTGCTCTTGCAAGCAGAGAGGTGCCAGTGGGATCAGTCTTGGTAATGATAGAGGTTAGCAAGACTAAAAAGGCGATATCAGACAAAGAGCAGCCGCTACAGAAAGAGTTCTAGGGTACTTGAAAGTGGGGGAACCTTCTCAAGTGCTTTGGAGGGTAGTACAACCGACAGCGAGATTTGGGTGCTCATATCGACGCAATAGAAGACCCTCCAACCCCGAGGGGCAAAAACAGCTTTTGTACCTTCAACATGTCTGATTCAACACAAGATTATGAGATAGAAGCTTCGACCGATGAGGTTCAGGCTCCCCAACCCCGGGAAACTGATGCGGGCATGAGAGGGGGGAGGGGGTTCCTCTCTCGTGTTCTAGACGTTTGGACCAACCCACCCAGGCATGGGAGGGCCGACCGACTCCTTCACATAGGTTTGGCGCCTCCTTTCAATAGAGGGGATCAATCTGAATTATCTATGGCTTATATATTTTCTCTGATGTTTTAGGTTTTCAATTTTTCATATGTTGTCTTTCAGAACAACCATCAGTATCTTACATTTTCCTTTCCAGGATTGTATCTAAAGGCTAGTGGTACTCCGGCTATATCTCGTTTAAAGGTGGTGACTATACTTGACTTCCCTTTCCGAAGCATCCTTCCCTCCACCGTTGAAGTCACCATCGTCTTATTGCAACAGCCTGAAAACAACCCTCGACTGCTTTTCTGTAGTTCCACTGCTGTTTTTTTTGTTTTAGATTTTCAATTTTTTAGATTTTTTTTTTTTCAGGAACAGCCATCGGTGTCTCAATTTTTTCCTTTTAGGGTTGTATAAAAGGGCGAGTTGTGCTCTGGTTGTATCTCGTTTCAAGGTGATGACTATACTCGACTTCCCCTTCCGTTGCATCCTTCCTTCCGCCACTAGCTCCGCTGTCGTACTTATTGCAGCGGTCCAAAAACAACCCTCCTTGGATGTTTTTCTGCAGTTCCACTCTACTGCCACCTTCCAGTTCATTGTCCACCTGCCGCTACTTCCAAATCCCTTGTTCCCACTTACTATTGTCTCTCCTAATCCAACAAACATCCTTCATCCACCACTGTTGACCACCCTAAATGACCCCAAGCAGCCGTGTGTTGCCACAACCCCTTTCCCCATCACTGTTGCTGCCCAGGAATGGCCAATTTGTTGTTCTCTCATCCTTAAGCCCCTTACTGTCCCTACCCATGCCCTGCCAACCACAAGCCGCCCTACCATCTCTCCCATCTCGCCTAATTGACCACCATCCTTTTGGGATACAATCTTAGTTGCATCTGTGGCGATTCTATTGTTATTTTTATTTTCATTCGTGTGATTATATTTCCCCATTTTAAATTTCAGCAATCAGATTTGTTTTTCTTATCGCGATTTGAGTTAACTCAGGTATTATTATTTTAAGATAAGTGTAATAAAAATGAATTGATTACCTATGTAACATACTCATCTCAAAGTAAATCCAGTGACTTTGAGAATTCATTATGAGCAAAATTTTTTCAGAATATCCCGAAACATTTTTTCAAGCATTAATTTTCATTGCTACTCATTTGAGCAGATTTCCACCAATTTAAGATGCAGAAAAAAAAAGGGGGCATTTGCATATCTACCAACCAATTCCTATGTATTTACATATCTAACAACTAAAATTTACTTTTTACATTTATTCCACCCAAATCATTTATATCTCATAAAAATAAGACGATTTGAACTTTGAAAAAGTGAAATAAGCCTTTTATGCATAAGTAAGGTGGCGTATTGTAAAAATTGGATTTTAGGTGCCAGATATGTAATAATTAAGAATTAAATGGTATATACGTAACCCTTCCAAAAAAAAAAAAAAAGAAGGAATGCATAACGATTAAATTCCAAAGAGAACTTACCGCTGTGGACACATGAGTTTTGTCACCTGCAGGGCCTTCCCTGGCAAGACCAAAATCAGACAGTTTAGGGTTAAAATCACCATCTAACAAGACATTTGATGTTTTAAAGTCCCTGTAAATAACCTGTCCAGAAAAAGAATTGAGTAAATAACTGAACCTAAAAACCAGGTAATTTTAATGAAATAGCGAACCAAATAACTCCAACATCAAGGAACTAAACCCAGGCTGACAATAAAATACCACCATTTACATGTATTTACATATTTGACACCTAAAATTTACTTTTCCCATTTATACCGCTCAAATATTTCATATCACATTAAAAAAAAATCTTTTTTTAACTTCTAAAAAGTGAAATACGCAACTTTATGCATAGCTAAGGTGGCATGTTTGTAAAAATTTAAGTTCATGTGTAAGATATGTGAATGCATATGAATTGTGTGGTATGTATGTAAATCTTCCTGGGAATTAATCATATAAAGTGCATGCTATACTGAGTTAAACTTGGGATCCTCTGGCCTGTAAGCAAAATAACATGTAATTAACCTTAGGATACATATGAGACGAGTTTTTGATTTAGCCACTACTACTATAAAGTGCATGCTATACTGAGTTAAACTTGGGATCCTCTGGCCTGTAAGCAAAATAACATGTAATTAACCTTAGGATACATATGAGACGAGTTTTTAGATTTAGCCACTACTACTTCAGAAGTTCTGTATTTACAGGCCTCGTAATACAAGAACGTATAAGGGAAATAGAAAAAAAAAAAGAAAACCAATATTGACAAAAGAAAAAAGCCCATGTATTTCCAAAAATATACACAACCACTCATGCAATGAGTCTGAGCATACTTTTATACACAAATCTGATAGCTAAGAGCTTATTGGAGATCATTTTTTAAAAATAAAAAAAAAACATGCCTATTTAATATTTTTTACCAGTTTTATTTTTTATTAAAAAAAAAACAAATTAACATATTTTAAGAACATTCGATATAATTTTAGGATGTTCTTATTATTTAAAAAAAAATCGTATATATTTAATACATCAACATTGTTTTATTTCAAATCAAAACATAAACAAAATACAACAACAAGCCTTTATCACAGTGGGGTGGGCTACATGAATTTTGTTCTCATTTGTGCCCTATTGAGTGACATAATTTAATTTAATTCTAATAGATTAAGATCATTTCTTAAACAATATGCCCAAGTCTTTTAAGGTCTAGCTCTGCCTTTCTTAATATAAGTTGAATCTAAAACATCTACTCTCCCAATCGGATCATCAGATGGTAAACATTTATGGTCTATTTGGGGCAGTTGTAGCTTATTAAATAATCTGCTGATAAGCTAGGTGTGGTGGCTATTACAAATTTTTATTTTTTTTGGAAAAGCCAGACCACAGCCAGAAAGCTCCCACCAAACCTAGATAGGTGATCCCACCGCAGCTAGATAGGTGCCGTGTGAAAACGTTGTTTTCAGCGTTTTGAAAACGCATAAGCTGCCAAAAGGCAATTTACCCAAACAGTCAAGATGTGTTTTCAAAACGCCACCGCACCAAATAAGCTGCCCCAAACGCACCCTTAATGTGATGAACCGTCTAAGATGACTCTCTTTAATCTTATCTACAACTGAAGTTACATCAATCTTTTCACAGATAGATTCATTTCGCATTTTATCTCTAATTGTCAAACCACTCATCCACCTATGCATTCTCATCTCAACAATGTAAAATAAAATTTAAAAAATAAAAAATAAAAAATAAAAGTAATCTCCAACAACAACTAAGTTAACATTATCACAAGGGTGACGACTAAATTTTAAATTTCTTATAAGAGCTATATGCATATATTTAAAAAATGAAGGGAAATGGAGAAAAAAAGATCTCAAAGATGTAGCAGAATAATCCACATCAGATGATTTGTTAGCAATTAAGTAGTAAATTTTATTTTTTACAAAAAATTAAACAAATATAGCAATTTCTCTATCCAAATTCTTTTGTTAATTTAAATGTGTCCAATCATCAAAATATTTAAAAAAGTGCTTTAGAGAATAAGCTTACACAATTATATAAGTCCCCAAATCATAGTTAGAATACATCATTTAATTTTTCACTAAACAACAATTAGATGTCCTTTTGAATTAAACCACTCCAATACGAATAACAAATCTCAAATATCATATTTAAATTTTATAACTTAATACAAAGGATATTTGTAACTTGTAAGCTTATTATTAATATCTATGAAACATTGATTACTAGAGTTAGTCAAATTGAACTCCCCTTTTTAAGACAGTTGGTAATGGATGCCATAGCAATACTAAATCTTAATATAAATCATCATGGATGCCATAACAATACTAAATCTTAATATAAATCATCATGGATGCCATAACAATACTAAATCTTAATATAAATCATCATGGATGCCATAACAATACTAAATCTTAATATAAATCATCCAAAAAAAATAACCGAGCCATAAAAGCTTTGATTCATATGAATATTTGTACGCTTTAACCAACCATAAACAGCAAACAACCCCATATTTCACATATGTAATTAAACATCTCATATTCAAATATAATTAAAAAAAAAAAAACAGTTTGTTCCAAGATGCATAAAAAGAGTAGAATAGGATAAGTCTCAAATAAAATAAGAATGAAATACCACAAGTTGCCATATCCTTGTGGCAACATTCCAATATTCCACATAATACAACAATAAGATTAACCACATGCTACAAATGCAATTTCAAATTGTATGTTATATTTGTCTTGCTGCACATAAGTTGCATTTCTGATGACCATAATCTTTGAGATTTGCATCAATACAACTAAACCCCATTCAAAGAATAAAGAGGACTGCCATAAATGTATGATAATCAACATTTATCAGACAAAAATAAGGAAAAAAAATGCTATATTTTTGTGAACGATCATCTACACATGCAATCCACAATTTGACTTGGCCAAATGTGATGACAACAAAAACAAGTATAACTTGACAAAAAATTGACTAAAAATATCTCAAATTCATTGCACATGTGACCAGATGGAGACCTCTGATTCATTCAAAACATTCACATGTGCACATGTGAGACGAGATGAATTAAATATTTGTCAAGAGAGTACGCATGCCCGTATTACCACCCAAAAAATAAAATAAAATAAAACAAAAAATGAAAAATAAAAATAATATATATAGATTATTTAAAAAAATAAAGGGATAATTACATACACAACACTCATAACATTGATATTTACAAAACTAACATCCAGGTGATTTTTTGAACTAGCAAACCAATGCATTAATGTGTGCCACGATTAGACCATTGAAAAAAAAGGAAAAATATGGGCGGGGGGTTTTATCGTGAATTTTGATATTTGATTGAGAATTTGAAAAATAGATGAAAGAGGGTACTAAATTTATAAATAGCAAAGTTTCAAGTGCTACGTATGTAATGGCCCCATAAAGAAATATGATAGAAGCCACCCCATCATTTAGGGAAAAATAAAGATAACATAGCACTACATGTGCTTGGGACAAACATTATTCAAATGACTTTTAAGAAGATCAATATAATGGGGAGTAATTCTTAAATAAATAAAAATTCCTATAAAAATTTCACAAGTACTCACTCTATGCATTTTCTCTCTACTCTCTCAATTGTTATCCCTTACCTCTTATCCGTAGTGCTCAACCTCTTCTCACCTAAGCCTCTCATCCGCCTATCATCTTTCTTTCCTTCCTCTCCCTCTCCTCTCCTTCTCCCTCTCTTCCTCTTTCTAAATATTTCGTTCCTCCTCATGAGCATGTCACGACCCCACACTAAGTATACAGAGTTGACTTGTCAATTTGCATAATCCCCATATAAGTCTTTATAAATACATTTCACAATTTATTTTTGATATTGTATGTTTTCTTTGGCCGATAACTTGCCATAATATCTATAACACATTTCTTGGCATGGTGAGCGTGCAAACTAGCTGTGTCGGTATATCTTTCTTAACATATTGGAGACACTAAATAGTGGAGGCATTAAATTTGGTCATGGTTTCTCAAATACCATCTATACATATATTTCGAAGCATGGTGGCATGGCTTACCAGGTTTTCAGTACCTCTTCATCGGTGTGAATGGAAATGCTACTTAAATCCACCTAAAAAGTAAAACAAAAAATATTTTGGGACAAAAAATTCATAACAGAATGAAAGAAGGAGAAAGTTGTAAAATAAGAACAATAAACACCTAAATGTGTACTACAAGACATAAAACAACCATAAATGAATAAAAAAACTAACTCATGTGAAATCAAGTAGCTCGCCAATGGATGCCACCTAGAACACCATGGACTCAAATGGAATACTAAAATAACATGCAAGGTACCCTTATTCATAGGAATTAATTCCTCCTACACGGAACCCACCTAGGCATCAACATGAACATGTGAACCAAATGACAACATTTCAGACACGTAAGAAATTTTTAGTCCCAACATTTAGTCCCAATGCACTAGGCAAATGAATGGAAAGCAACCCTTCTTGAGTAAAAAAATTGGATGAACGACTAAAATACAACAAAATGCAAATGAATATAAA
>NW_018164678.1:223514-226346 GCF_001263595.1 Phalaenopsis equestris
CATGAGATAATTGAGCATGGATGATTTTAAATGGCAGACAGATTTATTCATGTCAAATCCTGCTCAGATTTAGTCACAACAAAGAATACATTTAAGCTCCTGAGAGCATGCAACATGCTTAAAAGTAAAATCTTTTATACATTTCAGCAACCACATTTGTGCCAATGAGAATGTCAAATAATGAAATTCCCTTAAGGAGAGACCGGGACAACAACACCATAGAATAATGATCAAGTTTGTTATCATTTCCCCAAACTCTGTTATGAACTAGTAGTACTATATATTTTTCTCCCCAATCCAAAGCAAATTATTATAGAACTTATCGACTAGCCCCAATCAAAAAATTTCACTTGTGATCGCCAGGGATAGTTAATCATAGGGCCTCTGTGCCAACGGGAATCCTCAAACTGAATCATGAAATCGCTAGAGGATAAAATCTTTATGCAGTATCTATCTAATATCCAATCTATATTTTAAAAAATCAAGTCAAATAACTCAATTATATATGAAATAAGTTTGGCAGGGGTTTTCATAGCCCACAATGAAACCATCATTATAAATACACCATCATTATAAATACAATGATAGTATGCAATTTTTTGGCAACTTTCAATGTTATTTAATCAATATTTTAGCACCTGGATTGTAAAATTTCAGCTGAGATCTCTATCAAATGTTTGCTACAAGTTTCATACCTACCCGTCAATATTTGTTGTTCTTTTACACTGATATTAAAAAAGTACAAAATCAAATCCAGGTTGTGCGTTAATTGACAAGGTAATTAATTTTGTCTGATTAGGAAAAAAAAGTTGCATTTTGTCAATGTTTTTGCATTTTTTTCTAGCATATAATTATTATGAACAAGGATCACGAGATCAACAAGTAAAATTTCTTACAGGTTAGACACACACGTGAAAGAAGAACACAAATCATTGTGCATTATACAATTTAAGAAAAGTTTGTGAGAGAAAACCTGTAGTTCTAAACCTTCATGCAGGAAAGCCAAGCCTTCTGCAGCTCCCAAAGCAATCTTTAACCGTAAATTCCAGGGAAGGGGAGGGGAAGCTCTGTTGAAAAGATGGTATTCTAAACTCTTATTAAGCATGTACTCATAAACCAATAGCCTTTGTATCCCTCTTTCACCATCATCAGAACAGTATCCTATGAGTTTCACAAGATTTGGGTGCTCAAGGACTCCTAAAAATCGAACTTCAGCCAACCACTCTTTATGTCCCTGATAGAAAATAATATATAGAATTACAGTACATTCGAGCATAATTAAATAAAAGGGCATTTACATACATACCACCCAATTCCTAAGTATTTACACATGCAACAACTAACTTTACTTTTTACATTTATGCCACCTAAATCTTTCATATCACATCAAAAATACCACTATTTTAACTTTTAAAAAGTAAAATATTTTCATGCATAGATAAAGTGGTATATATATTAAAATTGAAGTTGAGGTGTTAGATAGCAAATACATAGGAAATGAGTGGTATGTATGTGAATCATCTTTAAATAAACCAGAAATATTGACAAGTGGTTATTAGCTAAAGAAAAGTAGAATCATAATTGTAATAACCTGAACCGAATAGGTTTGAAGCGTCTGCTTAGTTTCTATCTGCTCTTTAAATTCCGAATTGGGTTTTAGGGCAGTGCATAGGAGAAAGGGAGGGAGTGAGCGACTACGATTGAGGAGACCTGAGGAGTGCCACGAAGCTAGCAATCTGGCGGCTTGTTTCGCAGGGAGGATTTAGGGGATCAGCAGGTTAATCAACTAGCAGGGAGGTGAACCTTGGGAGTGACATTTTCGATAGTGGAAGAGACCGACCGAGCATGATGGAAAATGAGGAGTTCAATCCTTGTTATTAGGACTCAGAAGCAAAAGAAGGTGATTACTCAATGTTTTACAAAAAGATTGGGGCTTGACATGAATTACTTCCATCTTCCTCTTTGTTTAAAGTAACTTCCAACTCGTAATTTTAGTTTGGTAAATTTTGGCTATGTTGCAAAGTGATATTGAGAGGTTTATTGAGAGCAAATTGAGAAGATTCTGGAGCCAAACCTCTTAATCCAGATCTATTTGTACCCATCTTGGGAAAATTATGAAGACAATAACTTTTATATATTTGTATATGCATCTTGAAATAATATATTTTTGCAATGTAGAATACATTTTATGCTCAGCGATTATGAATAAACATCTAATTCGATAGAGGTATATTATTCTGATGGTAATGTGCACCTAATTCCTTCCCCATATCTTCCTGGTTGAGTGAACATATAAATTGGTACATTGAACACCTTATGCTAATGGGCCCTTATACAACTAAATATATAAATAATTTATTAATGTTTAAAAAAAATTGTGTTTGACTGATCTTTGTGATTATTTAATGGTTTATTGTAAATAACTTTGAGTGTATAATTGATTTAGAATCTTTTGAAGTTAGGGTTAGCGGAGCATCTAGTGTTGGGGCTAGAAGAGTAATGTTATGATCAAAAGCAATGACTACTTATAGTTTGCATTAGGTAGGTGACTACTTACCAAGTAAGAGATAAGCATACCTTTCCTTGATAAGGGCATATTCATTGTTATTTCTATGTATATGTGTTGTTTACAAATCTATATGAAATGTGCTTATTTATTCAATGAATTTCACATTATCATAAAGACTTGATGTGACTGTGAGCTTTATCTTGACTTACTATTGCACGAATTTTTACATTCAATTTTTCTAAGTAATTATAATATTTAATTTTGCATTACTCTTATTGAATGCATTGATTTTTGTTTCTGCAAATTTATGTTATATATATATA
>NW_018164678.1:226382-227879 GCF_001263595.1 Phalaenopsis equestris
TATTTGGTCAAAATAAAAAAATCAAACCAAACCGAACAAGGTTAGTTGATTTGGTTTGGTTTCAAAAATGAATTTCGGTTTTTCATTTTGAAAGCCTAATTATTTGGTTTTCGATTTTTGGTTCGGTTTGAATTTCATTTAATTAAATAAACCGAAAAACCAAAAATTTGAATATAAATGGAGGATTCATGAAATTAAATCAATATTATATATGTAATATGTGTAATTCTTAATGTTTGTTTATAATTAAACTCCATCTAACTAAATTTTGGTTTGTTCATAACCAAACCATTTAAAACGAATTAAATTTTGGATCGGTTTTACCAAATATTTGATTGGTTTGATTTTTTGGATTTCAGATTTTGGTTGTAATCAGTTTGACAAATTTTAAAGCCAAACCAGCCAAACCGACCGATTGCTCGCCCCTAGGTAATAGCACTCCTGAAAATATTTGACCTATAATTTATAAAATATATATGAATATAATAATATGTAAGTCAGTATTAAACCTATTTGAATGCTAGTTAGCTGGACCGACAGGCCCACAAAATATATATATATATATATATATATATAATACGTATGAGATGCATATGATTGAACATGTTGGCATGTGGACATAATGATCACTTGTTTATACAGATTGTTGTTTCCTTCTATTATTTATTGGGCATCATTAGATAAATTTCAATCATTTGCATATTGTTCTGAGCTACTATAATATAACAAATATTTTATTAACATAACTTTCTTTGCTCATATTATGCCCTGTTTCTTGCCTTTTTATAGTTGGTGAGGTGGAATTTCACCTACTGAGTTTGTTTCTGACAAATTCACCCCTTAAATTTATGAATTTCAGGCTGCTAGGTATGCGTCGGGCAGAGAAGCTTGTTATAATTGTGCTTAAGGTGTTGCATTGAGGATGGTTAAGGTTATGACCTTTTAATTTGTTTCAGTTGCACACACACACACACATATATGTATATATGTATGTATGTTTGATTTGAACTATTTATTAATCATCAACTCACACTCTCTTGCTAAGTTTTGTAAATTTTTTCCAAGGCTAGGCGGGCGAGGTATGACAATAACAACATCCAATACAAATTGAATCATGAAAACAACACACACCCCACAGTACTTTCAGGCCTGGACTAAACAACCTCTCAAAAGGAAAGATAATCATCGTTGATGCAATTAAAGAGTTAGGTTGATCTTGAAGAAATATCATTCAGTAAAAAAGATACAAAATATTATTGTTATTTATCAGATCACTTTTAATAAATTAAAATATGTTTTATATAACTAATTAAATCAAATAAAAATTTTAATTATAATAAAATATTAAACAAAAACCTATAATTTCTTTATATATATCTTAAATTTAATTAAGATGATTTAAATCAAAAATTTGTTAAATAATTGAATTACACACACACACACATATAGATATATATACATAAATAAATATATATATATATATATATATATATATAT
>NW_018164678.1:228288-234558 GCF_001263595.1 Phalaenopsis equestris
TTAAATAGAAGAATTAAAATGTTTAGCCTATATAATTAAATATGATGTTATGTAATTTAGATGTGAGATGATGGGAATTCTAAAGAATGAGTTTGACAATTTTTGCAAATTTTAAAAGCTTATGTATGCAAAATTTGTTGACATGGGTATCATACTAAAAGAAGAAATATTTAAAGAGTATGTGGGAAGCTAGTTTTAAAATAAGGTGATTAATTATATTTCTATATTGATATAATAATTTCCCTTCTTTTAAATTTAATGTGATTACTATTATGGTTTTTTATATCATTGAATAATATTTTTATTAGTACGAAATTGCTATAAGCAAAGGTCAAATTTGACTTTCTTTTGCTAATGTATGAAATACTTGTATTGATATGAATGTTATCAAGTACACTTCAATTTCAAATCACAATGATTATTACATGAAATAATATGCAAAACATTTTATTTAAAATAATTATATGATGAGGAAAATGTTAAAAATATTAGATAAGAATGAAAGAATGTGTATATTGAAGGATGGACTTCACCCTGTCATGATAGCTGCTGGAGAAATTTATACTCACACGAAAAATGATTGCTTACCCTCTAAAGTTAGGATTGAACAAATTATTAAGATGGTTATGCCTTATAGAAATAATTTAAATCATGCTTGTGTGATAATGTACTATATGATAAGTTGAAGCCTTCAAATGATAAAAAGAGTTGATGAATTAAACAAAACAATTTGCAAGAGATGGAGTTATACCCACATGATCTAAGGCATGATAGTACCTATCATCACGTATACCAAGTCTCCCAAGCAAAATGGAATAATACAACTGTAAACAATTGAGTTAATCAAATACAGCACAATTTTATGACCCGAATTTTTTTAATTATTCCTATAGGATAGTTTTATTTCATTCAAACCTCTTTACAATCACTTATAATTCTTGAAAAAAACAAGAGCAATTTGATTCCCATGGTGAACTTAATTTTAGTCGAATTGGAGTACAATGATACCATCCACTGGACTTTTCAAAGTCAGCCAAATCCTTCTTCAACTTCAAAAATTCACGATTCTTGTGTAACATAGGATGAAAAGATCCCTCCCCAATAGCACCACTCATTGGATTATTACGTAGAGCTTTAACATCATTTTTTTCAGTATCTGGCAGCTTCATCGGAGGATGATGACTCTAGACGTTGATACCTATACTTCGTAATCCTCCAAGAAAAAAATAGGATAATTTTTCCATCTTCCTACCTTCTTCTGATGCTTAAGGATTTCAACCTCTATTATTTCATCAAACAATGACATTATGGAAGTTGAATTAGAAATACTCACCGATCAAAGTAAAAGCCAACAACAAGAATTGTGGCTGATTCCATAATAGGAACCAATGAGATTGCTAGCTCAAAACACATCAATACTTAGACAAGGATCAAAATTTAGGGGAACTACGTAAACACTTTACTAATGCTCAAAAGAGCTCCCTAATAGAAATATTATTCGTGCAATACATTAAAAATGAAATAAGACGTAAATCGATAACAAAAACTGTGACTATACATTTAGTATTCTTAAATCCTATTATAATTAGAGCTAAATAATAATGAACAACAACAATGTGGAAGAGAGAACCACTAGAGGTACCAATGATCACAAAACAGCTCAACTTATCCAGAAAATTGATCATATTTTATTTTATTTGCTTGATTAGCGAGTAAATTCAAACATCTCTGATGGGCTATATTGCATTGTCTAAATATACTAGCATTAGAAGCATTTCAAGGTAGAGAGAACAAAAGTAGAACAAAATATTCTCGTGGCTACATCGAATATCCCGAAACTGACTTTAACTCAAGTTGTATATTCTTTTCAGTGATAAGAAGCTAATGCCTTGTTCATCTTCCACAATGCCATCGTTACAATCACTGACAAAAATGCTAATTACCATTAATTACAGATATGTAGTTCCACTTCACTCTGAATCTACATCAATAAAGTTTCAACAAGTATTGAAAGAACTATTGCTAACTACCTAAACAAATAAGCTATCATAGAAGTTGATAATATTCTATCTTATCTGTTCAGAAATGGCCCTCAATTAGTAGTAAAACTGAAACATTTCAGTCGGGCTATGCTGAAATAGTAAAACATAAGATTTCCAAATTTAAGAAACTAAAATAAGCAAATCTTCCTAATTCTCGTTTTTCTAGACCCAACTCGGTTCTTGTTGTTTTCTTCGATGCTTCCAATTTATATAATCCCACATGTTTCAATGTAAGCCTTCGGATTATGTTAACGATTCCATCCCCATCAACTCCACATGCAGAAAATATATAAATGTAATACTTATTTGAATTATTCCACGAAGAAGACAATGACCAGTGTCAACCACTTCGCGACGTGCTTTTAAAAAAGAAGGGTTAAATAAACAACAAAAAACAGCTCAATTAAATAGTAATTTGAACAGTACCTGCAAACTTCTCTGATTAAGAGCCTTCACGGCCACCGTAATCCTACCACTCTTCTCATCCAAAGGCTTAATGAATCCTTTATAAACGCTCCCAAACCCTCCTTCTCCGATCTTAAGCGTCTGACTGAAATCATTAGTAGCACTTCGCAGCTCGGCTAGCTCGAAAACGCGGAGAACGCCACTTTTCTCCTCGAACATGGCCGCGATGCTCGGCTGCGACGAAGTCGAAGCTGAGGATTTGCTCGTCTGCTTACCGCCGGCCGAATCAGATGACCGGCTAGTTTCATAAGTGGAAGACGAAGTTGTCGCCGTGGAAACAGTTAGGGCTTCGGATCCGGACTTCCCGTGCCCCTTCCTGCTCTTCGTCCTTGTCTTCAAGAACCCGAAACAACCCATTCTCGCACAAAGTTGTTCCCCTTAGAACGATCTTCTATTCTGCCCCGCGCATTCAGCCAACAAAGCTGACGCAATGGACCAAACTGGAGCCAACAAATATGGCCTTCGGAAGACCAGATTATCAAAGGGAGGGAGCAAACGGGAAGAAAAGAGGGAATGAAATAACGAGAGAGAGAGACAAAGAGAGAAGGAAATTTGTGGAGGTATACTTGGAGGCGAAGAGAAAGAATGGATTCCCACAGAGAAAAACTGAAAAAGAGTCTTCAGGGAAAGGTCGATTGCGTTTTCTAGTTTTCTGTCGATCAGTTTCTTCTCCATTTCCCATCTTATTATTTCTATTATTCTAAGAAAGCTGAGAGAACCACCAAGACCATGACCAAGAGCAAAAATATTACATCAGTAACGTAGAGCTACTATTATTACCGTAAACCGTCCCCTTTTCTGTGCTTCGGCCGATAACACAGAGATAAATATTACTCTTTCTTATTTATGTGTTATTATGATAATTTTGATGTATTATTGTGTTATTATAACATCGAGAATTTTCTAATAACCCAATAACACATTACTACCACCACAATAACACCTAAATAATGTGAAATAACACAAAAGAAATATTTCTCCGTGCTAAAACTTTTTTTTTTTTCTGTCAGTTCCACGAGTCTGCATGTTAGTGGATTCGGAACATAACTTTAAGTTAAGAGTCCTGATGTACCAAAAGAAATATTTCTCCGTGCTAAAACTTTTTTTTTATTTTCTGTCAATTCCACGAGTCTGCATGTTAGTGGACTCGGAACATAACTTTAAGTTAGGAGTCCTGATGTACTATGAACATGAATTTGAAGTCAATCTATCTAAAGCCACTATCCATGCCAATAAATCATAAATTTAAATTTATCTAATATAATTTAATATTTCATAAATCATGATATTAAAATTTAAATACCTTATACTTATATTTATTAAAAAACCTTTTTTGGGCATTTTAGCTGCCAAATCTGTTCCCGACTTTCATGGTATATATGAGATGGAAGCGTATAAGTGATTATATCAAGTTATCTTCAAATTAGCATAATACATTACGTTATATATATTCATATATATATATATATATATATATATATTGTGAATTCATTAAAAGAAAAGAAAAACTTTATTTGTTGAAAAGCTAGTTTGGTTGGAAATTGCCTTCTAGATTATGTGAAGATCAACATTTAAATGTGTTGAGAAATTTAGAGCAATGAAAATCAAGAATCGACACAAATCTAAAAGAAAACACAGAGATTTAATGGTGTTCGAAAATGAGCCTACGTCCTCGGGAGCAGAGCGACGATTTCACTATTCCATAAAGAAAGTTTGGTACATACCCATAGGGTTGCACACAAATATATAGATAAAACCCACAGATAAAATTACTAAATCACCCCCGCTCCCCCAACCCACTTAATTCCAAGAGACGCGCATTTTCACTCCAAGTGACACATCTCTTCACTCTATGAGACACACCTCCTCATTCCAAGAGACACATCTCTTCACTTCAATAGACACACATCTTCATTCCAAGAGGCACATCTCTTCACTCCAAAAGACGTCTCTCTTCTACCAATTTATGGTAGATGAGCCATATCTAACAATTCTCCACCTTAGATAATATTCAGCCCTTTAGAAGAAAGATAACTTGAATTTTTCATAAACCAAAATGGTTTGGGCTACCATGTCGTCTAGCAAATACAAACATTCAACAAGTTCAAGCAATGCAAGAACTTGTTGATAGTAACTGGCTTGGTTAACATATCAGCTGTATTTTCATCTGTATGAACCTGATTTTTAGCCAGATAAATGACACTCTGACCGTCACAATGCAATTGAACTCCATCTGTATGTATATACATACATATATGTATGTATATATATGTATGTATATATACATACATGTATGTATATACATACATACATGTATGTATATACATACATACATGTATGTATATACATACATACATGTATATATATACATACATGTATGTATATACATACATACATGTATATATATACATACATGTATGTATATACATACATATATATATATACATACATATATATATATATATATACATACATACATACATACATACACATATGTATATTTGTATGTGTGTGTTTGTAGGGTCTCATAGGAAAGATCTTGTTTTGGGAGGAACGTGTGGAAAACGATAATAGATGTGTTTTTAGAGCTCATGCTTTTTATTCTCTTCCATGAATCTTCATGGAGGAAGAAATGATTTTTTTTGTTCGAGTCATAAAAAAAGGTTGAGCTCCTCCCTCGATCCGTGCCCCCTAATCTCTTATATATAAGGAAAGACGAACAATTATAAAATTGCTTTGCATATGGTACTACATCTGTCCACGCTGTCCTGATAAAAATTTTGTGACTTGGGTGTTAGACAATACCATAAATATTGTGAACATGTGTACTCTAAAGTAATGACGGCCTTCTTTTGTGGTTGATTTTCTCTTGGCTGGTTTGACCACTTTGACAGGTCGGCTCAGTTCGATCACTTCGACATGTGGGCTAAATTTGACCACTTCGTCAAATGGGCTCGGTTTAACCACTTGGACAGGTAAGCTTAGTTTGAAGACTTCGGTAGGTGGGCTCAATTCAACCACTTCAGTAGATGGGCTCAGTTTGAGAGTACACATCTGCTTGCATCAATTTTTTTGATGTCGCATGCGTAGGATGTTCGTTTGAGTGTTAAGAAACGTTGCTTGATGCACGCGTTGACTCCTGTAGCACGAGACATCCACTTTGGACTCACCGACACGTGTTAATGGGCAAGTAGCCGTGGTCATTTTGCTAGACTTTGGCTTTCCTTTGGGCGAAGGCCGATCAGCATTTGGCACATCAGACGACTCCGATCAGGTCGAAAAATATTATTCGTCGCGCTGCATGCGAAATTGGCCCAATCATCACTTAGCGAGCTCGTTCAGATGGCCCCAGACGACGAAACGGACCACGCGAGTGAGTCTGGAATGTCGATTCCACTTGGAAAAGGCGCTCGTTGCACCACGATTTCGTGTGCGGACTAAAAATGCGCAAATTATTATTTTGGAATCGATTGCTGAAAAAGTGGTTCAAACGACCCAAAACAACGAAACGAACCACACTAATGCGTCTGGAACGTCGATTTTGCCTAAGGAAGATACTCATTTTACTGCAGTGGCGTGTTCGACAAAAATGCACTATAAAGCATTTTACTGCAGTGGCGTGTTCGACAAAAATGCACGATAAAGTTTAAATGATAATAATAATATTATTATTATTATTGTCATTATAAAATAAATAAAGATTTTCTTTTCTTAAAACCTACGCCTCTCTCTCTCACCTCCTTGGAATCGCGAGCGACCGCGC
>NW_018164678.1:234745-235463 GCF_001263595.1 Phalaenopsis equestris
CCGCCGGCGAGCCTCGCCGGCCTCCCCTTAGTCGCCTGCTTCGCCGCTGTGATCACTGATGTCGACGACACCTCCTCTTCGCACCGGTGAGCCTGATCTCCATCCTTTCCGACCACCTTCTGGTTTGCCGCAAGAGATCCAAAAATCCCCATTTTTCTTTTCCTATCCGAGACCATGGATGCAGGAGGAGTGAACTCAAATTTTGGTAAAATCCTGATCTAAATATCTTAATTGTATGGATATTGATTTACAAAAGTAAGCAAGTGTGGATTTTCTTTTGATTTTGCAAGCACGGATGTTGATTCATAGAGGCAAACAAGCGGATCTTTGGTGATTTGAAATCATTTGGAAGATGTACTAATAGTTTGTCGTGATCCCTCCTAGCGTTTAAAGGTAATGGATATGAACTCATTGCATCGAGCTCTCCTACAATTTTTTTTTATGACTTCGTGCTTGCAATACGAATCTGAGCAAGGCTTCGATCTGTCCAACCCCTCCTCTTGAACGTATATTTTGGATGCATTTTTTATATGCTATGATCATTTATTCTAGTACTTTGCATACTTCACTCATTGCTTTGTCTCCTGCCCTCATTGGGTTTTTTTTTGTTTTGTGCACGTTCTATGAGACACACTGGAGTATGGATCAGACGTCGGTGAGCTTGGAGCAAGCAAAGAGAACGTGTCTGCAACTGTCACGGTGGTGAGATTTTCCTAAC
>NW_018164678.1:235563-236076 GCF_001263595.1 Phalaenopsis equestris
TATATAAGAAATGGCCGGAGGCTATTATACGAGCTCCGGGCATCCCAAATGGCCAAAGAATTTGAGTAGCACACCCTACACTCAGGGGAATCAAATCTCAGACCAGAGGGGACTTACAACTGACAAACAGATGTCTGACCAACTGATCTGAATACGAGATGTATATATATATATATATATATCACGCATATAGCCCATATACTGTCCGAAAAAATGGGTCATTTACATACATAGCACACAATTATTATGTATGTATATATCTCAAACCCAAATTTTCGTGTTTATGCAAATAATGTTCAAATCTTTAATATCACTTATAAATAACAGCACCATCACTTTTTAAAAATAAAATATATTTTTCCAAATATAAATTTAAAGAACTAAAGTATTGTATGTAAACATGAGAAATTAAGATCTGAGAAATGTAAATACATGAGAATTCTATGCCAGCCATGTAAATTTCTCAAATATATATCTATATATCTATATATATATCATGAATAGGTATATATA
>NW_018164678.1:237821-253576 GCF_001263595.1 Phalaenopsis equestris
CCGCCGGCGAGCCTCGCCGGCCTCCCCTTAGTCGCCTGCTTCGCCGCTGTGATCACTGATGTCGACGACACCTCCTCTTCGCACCGGTGAGCCTGATCTCCATCCTTTCCGACCACCTTCTGGTTTGCCGCAAGAGATCCAAAAATCCCCATTTTTCTTTTCCTATCCGAGACCATGGATGCAGGAGGAGTGAACTCAAATTTTGGTAAAATCCTGATCTAAATCTCTTAATTGTATGGATATTGATTTACAAAAGTAAGCAAGTGTGGATTTTCTTTTGATTTTGCAAGCACGGATGTTGATTCATAGAGGCAAACAAGCAGATCTTTGGTGATTTGAAATCATTTGGAAGATGTACTAATAGTTTGTCGTGATCCCTCCTAGCGTTTAAAGGTAATGGATATGAACTCATTGCATCGAGCTCTCCTACAATTTTTTTTTATGACTTCGTGCTTGCAATACGAATCTGAGCAAGGCTTCGATCTGTCCAACCCCTCCTCTTGAACGTATATTTTGGATGCATTTTTTATATGCTATGATCATTTATTCTAGTACTTTGCATACTTCACTCATTGCTTTGTCTCCTGCCCTCATTGGGTTTTTTTTTTATTTTGTGCACGTTCTATGAGACACACTGGAGTATGGATCAGACGTCGGTGAGCTTGGAGCAAGCAAAGGAAAGGTAATGGATATGAACTCATTGCATCAAGCTCTCCTACAATTTTTTTTATGACTTCGTGCTTGCAAGACGAATCTGAGCAAGGCTTCGATCTGTCCAACCCCTCCTCTTGAACGTATATTTTGGATGCATTTTTTATATGCTATGATCATTTATTCTAGTACTTTGCATACTTCACTCATTGCTTTGTCTCCTGCCCTCATTGGGTTTTTTTTTGTTTTGTGCACGTTCTATGAGACACACTGGAGCATGGATCAGGCGTCGGTGAGCTTGGAGCAAGCAAAGAGAACGCGTCTGCAACTGTCACGGTGGTGAGATTTTCCTAACTCCTAGCTGGCCCTAGATTTTAGTGGTGTCTAGGCGTGTGGTTTCGATCGCTCACACGGGGAGCGTGCGTCGGCGTGAGCCGGAGCTTTGACGTACCTATGTGATTGATCGTTGATTTCCTAGAACAAACCTTTAGGTTAGGATATTTCCTACGTAACCAAACACCCCCCTCCCCCCCCGCCCGTAAAGTCCAGTGTCACCCTTTTGTTGTGAGCCTTAGCACAAGTCCTGATGGGTCGGAGTCCTTCACTCCCCTTGTTTTAGGTTCCCCAGCTTTACTTGGAGAAGTTGGGAGGTCGGACTTGGTAAAGCGAGAGAAGACAAAGCGAGGGAAGCTTTATAGCTGGCTCGCTTTGCAAAGTCTGGAGGAGTTCACAAAATAAGAAAAAACTTTGTAGCTATCATATTTCGCAACGCCGTGGAGAGTTTCCCCCTCTAAGTTCCGGGGAAAAACTCCTTATATTTCCTCACCAAAGCAAAAGGCGGCGGTGCCGCATATCCAAGGGTCTAAACCTTAGGTTTCCTATGTGAGGTTGTTAGTACAAGCCTAGTTTGATATATGCATGTTGGTTTGCTGCATATTACATTTTTACTTGGTGCATGTTGTGTTTCACTTTGCTCTGACTGGCTACCCCGGCCCGGTGAGCATTTAACTTTTGGTTCGACCGACCACCATGATTCGGTCGACCGATCACTTGCATGTTTGTTTGCTTTTGCATTATATCACATGTTTGTCTGCTTGCATGTTGCATCTTGTATGTGTTAGCTTGCATGATCATTATCATTTGCTTGTGTTGCATTTCTTCAGGTCACTGCCTTATCGGCAAACCCTCTTTTTGGGCTCCTGCCGTCACAGCATGTCCATTCCTTTTGGTCACTGTCTTACCCGCATACCCTCTTTTCGGGCTCGTGCCGCCACTACATGCCCATTCTTTTGGGTCACTACTTTACCGGCATACCCTCTTTTCGAGTCGTTGTCGTCACGACATGTCCACCTTCGGGTCACCGCCTTACCGATATACCCCTTTTTCGGGCCCCTATCGCTACAAAATGTCCATTCCTACAAGTCATCGTCTCCATGACATACTCTTTATCACTACTTATATGTTTTAATTTGCTTGCATTTGTATTTACATGTTTGCACTAATAGCGAGCTAGGATCGTTAGGAGAGTGACCCCGTGTTGGTCGCGGTGCCTAAACGAACGTTGTTTGCTGGGTTGATCCTGCTGAGCAATGTGAGTTAAGTCATCGGGATTGGCGTGAGTATGATTGTGCTAAAGATCTAATAAATCTGACTCGGGACACCCTTTAGATCCTTCGGATCTTTAGGATAGGGCCAGTATGATGACCCGTCAAAGTCATACTATACCAAGATTTACCCCGCACTTAGATACTTGGTTGATGCATTTTTTTGTTAAATGGTGTGCGAGACTAGGATTTAGAGTGCTCAGATAGTCTTTTTGATGTTTGGTTATTGTTCTCTACTGGATTGGTTGCCCTAGCCAGACATTTTTCTTTTGTATTATGTTTGTGGCGTGGTGCATGTTGCATATGTATGGTAGTGTGTTAGGGCGCTTTTCTGCAGTGAGTCATGTCTATTTATATGCACACACACATGTACCACTATTAGGGGAGCATGTCACGATTTCCGTCCCTTTTGCTTGCAGGTGTTATTAGCTCCCCCATTTTTAAGGCATGGCTCATGATATGTTATTTTCATGTGAGTTTTCCCGCTGACACTTGTTTCTATGCAGGATTGAGTCCTTTTCTTTTCCTATATATTTTTTAGAGTCTAGGAGAGTCTTGTAGTAGAAATAAGATATGGGCACAGGTTCCGAGGTGTTTGGCTCGGGAACCATGTGGAGGGGACCGGAAGCAGATGCTCGTGCCCCGTATCTTAATCCTGCATTTTATATTGATGTATAGAATTAGGACTGCGCATATAAAACCCAGCAGCATTTGCCTGTTTATTATTTTTTATTTGGTTTGTTTTGTCTTTTGCATCATGTTGTATGTCTGCTCTTGCATGCATTTTCCTTATTTTCTTTCTATAGTTTGTTTGAGATCACGATGCAACATAAGCTCATTAGGACTTAAATTCCTGATTTTCTACAAAATCCTAAATAAAATATTCAAGATAATTAAAATTTAGGATTAAAATATTCAGGATTTAAAAATTGTAATATTTACTTTCCTTCATAAGTTAATAGGGCCTCCACAATACTTATGACCGCTCTAGATAACTACCTCATATTTGCATGTCTTGAGGAGGAGTCCTCGTTTCATATTTGCATGTCCTGAGGAGGAGTCGTACTTTTCCAATTGGACTGGCCCAGAATACCTTCATATAGGTGGTTTTCTAGTGCGTTTAGGGTGTTAGAAGGCTCCCTGACCCAGACGAGGTATAAGTCATTTTGTTTGAGGCATTCTAGCTTTGTAGCTGAAACTTCACTTCTCTTTCTTTCCTGCATCCTTGCTCTTTCGGCAGGTATAAGTACCACCTCTTGGAGCTCTAACTTGTAGTCATAGGATAGAGTTTCCTTCATTTGATCTTAGGGCTACCGAGGTTCATGTGGACGACTCAATTCACGAATTGCTGATCGGGGATCTCAGGATGTGTGGGTCAATTACCTTCACGACCAGGCAGACTTAAGTTTCTAGTAGTTGTGGATGACGGGTCCATGTTATCCCGACCCAGTTACCTCTACCTTCTAGGATCACTCTACCTTCCTTTTTGTTGAGCCCCTTTGAGCCATGTCTCTCCTTGACTTTGTTGATATCACCTTGATGGTTTGATACTGATGAGCTGCCACCCATTTGGGATATAACGATCTGTCCTCTGCCCATATGACTCGAACATGCTTTGACGTGTTGGGATACCCCCGTCAAGATGATTTAGGTTATTTCGTAGGCACCGTGTGTCGCTGAGCCGCTACCTATTTTGGGGTATGAGAGACTCACTCTCTGCCCGATTACTTAGCGTGAGCTTTGAAGCATCGGGACTGCTCCCACATGGAATAACCTTTTTTTGATTGTTTATACCCCAGGTTTATGATAATATGAAGCGAAACTCCTTTTATCAAGAGTATTCTTGGGTATCCCCTAAGATGTAATTAACCTGTAGGAACACGTTCCTCTACGAGTGCTCTTGACCCCAGAACAGGTACATACACCTGACTCTCTGGTTATAGGTAGTCTACGAAGATAATTATTTCACGGAGAGATAATTCTTTCACGGATATTGGTTTAAGGTGCCTCCGCCCAAGATAATTATTTCACGGATATTGGTTTAAGATGCCTCCGCCCGATCTTGTTTGGGTGGACATTCCTAATTTATCATTGTGAGGTTTATTATCGTACGCAGACTCTTCACGTTTTATTTTTTCTCTTATTTGTCTCTTTGTCGTATGTCTCTTCTTATTCGGTTCCTCTCCTCTTTGAATCACTGGTTTGATTCGGGAGGGAGATTTATTCGAATAAGGGAAATATACAATGATCGACAAGCTGGTGACTCCTTTTAAAATAAAAAATGATAAAAATGAACGGAAACAATATCCTAGAGCCTTGCTTTGGTTCATGGTCACATTTGTGTATACACTTAGCTCATTGATTCTCTTGGCTCTTCGATTAGAAGTTGTGAGAAAAAATAAGAGAATAACAATTTCTTACTCCACATGATTATGAGGATGACCATACTCATTGTGATTTACAGCTTAATCAGAGGTCTTTGAGACATGAACACAAATGTTCAGAGATGGATTTTTCTTTTCTTGAGGGCACTCTAGTTGGACCTATGAGGAGTCAAATCACGTACACTTGTTATTTAGTTTGACATGGCCTTCTTCTAGGGGTAATTTGTAGTACACCTTCAGAGAGTAGTCTCTTAAGACTCTAGGAGTGTAAATGGCTAGTCCTTGGAGGCCATGACTCTCCTTTATAAAGGAGTTAATTCAAATCTTTGGTTTTGTTTGTTGAAACCTGATATAATTATATATTGTCCTTGATAGTACTTGAGGGGAATTAGTGTCTTCAATTTATCAAAGAGTAAGTATTGTCTCATATTTATAGTGTGCCTATAAATGTATGTTTCGAACGACTGTTGCTACATATTTATGCAGCCAAAAGATAGAATTGAGTGGAGTATTGTTAATAGTATTAATTATGGTGGTTATATAATCTTTTAAATATGCGTACTCCCATCTAGGTTTATAAAAGCATTGTGTGGGAGTTATAAATTTTTGTTCTGAAAAAGGGTTGATTCATGCAACAAGTTTGAAAATGTCTTTATCTTTGACATCCCAAGATGAACAAGATGACTCTCAATAGGATAAAGATCTCAAGAAAGCACCTTGGGGACTTGTTTTTTTTACCAAAAAGAAGGTTGTCTTCAGTTTGAAGAGAGAAAGTCATGAAAGAGGATTAAGTCTTTTAAAGAATACAACGTAACGAGGGAGGTATTTCTCATTACCTTTCTGCAAAGACAATGGATGTTTCATAAGTAGTTGCAAATGAGATGAAGAAAGATATCTTAGATCATGGGACAACATCGCTTCCTTTCGAGATTTATCTATTGATAAGGATTCCCCTTGATTTTAATAATCTTGTAGATGACCAGTCCTCCAATTCGTGCAAAGGGTGGAGGGAACACAATTTAGTGGCCATTGTCAAACTTTGCTCAGGTGGTAAGTGTGTTGTACTTCTTACTACTAGGCATTTGGACTGATTAATCTATATATGAACTTTTTATCTTGTTCAAATGCAGATATGTCAGGTGATCAATAAACCATTCTTGCTGCTACCGTTGAAGAGACTCCTGCAACTGAATGTACTTTTTCATGAGATGTGTTGAGGATGGCAAAGTCTTAGATTGAGGTGGTGTTAGTCTTCTCCTTGATGGTAATGCAGCATTATTTTGTCAAGTTAAAGCTTCTTTTCTCAACAAGTGTGATCTCTTACTGCTTTTAGAGAAAAGAGAGGGCCCAAAGTTGATTGTTGTTGATACTGAGATCATATTAGAGCTAGTCATTCCAAGGGATATGTTGTTCTGATCCCTGAAGTGATGTTTGCTTTGGTTGAAGGAGTCAAGAGGCTTATAAAGTTGAAGATGAGTACTTCGCACAACCTAGAGATGGTTCGACCTATAATACAAAGTAGCCTGAGGGAGCACCTAATCCTTTTGGAGGAGGGTTTATTTGATTTACTGAAGCACGCCACTGAGGTGGTGGCTGATACACCAAAATAATGTATTATTTTATGTATATATATATTATGCTTATTTTGGTGATATTGCACTTTAAAGAATGGTGTTTTCATGTTTTTGTTGCAAGTATATCAATTTTAGGCATTTGGAGCAAGTAGGCAAAAGAAGGAAATTTGGAGCAAAAATGGAGATTTTCGTGATACCGGTGCCTGAGGCGCCATTTTCCAGAGAGTCGGCATCAGAAGCGCCATAAACTGGTGCCAGAGACGCCATTTTACATATAAGCAGAGCCATATTAGCATTAGAGGCTCCATAATTTAGAGAACAGCGCAGACTTCATTAAGTGGCGCCAGAAGCGCCAGAATCCAAAGAACAGCGCGAACTTTGCTGGCACCAAATTGGCGTCAGAAGCGCTATAGATGAATTAAGATGGAGTAAGTCGGTATGTGAGTATTTTTGAGCGGTTTTTTAAGGCTCCAAACATTTCAAACGTCTCATAGAGTGGTTCAATGCATCTAGACACTTTGGAAGGCTTTTTAATTAAGAGATATGTCTCTTGGATGAAAGGACTTATCTCTTTGTGCCAAAAGGTGTGACTTTTGGGGGAAAATTGGAGGGAATTTTGAATTCATTTTGGGCCCTAATTAAAAAAGAGAGACATTTTGGGCACTAATTAAAAAAGAGAGAATTCTTGAGAAGAAAGGGGGGCGTGAGATAGAGAAAAAGGTTTAGCGTGAGAGAGAAGAGAGGATTTTCTTCTAGGGTTATAAGAGGAGAGAGAAGATGAGAGATTTCTTCTTCATTACATATGCTATCATGCATTCTACGATTTATGATGTACGACATATTGCTTATGGAAATCGGGTTATGTCATACTGATACACCTAAAATATATAACATTTTTATACATATTATTGAGATACTACGTTTTAATGAAAGGTATTTGTGTGTTTTATTTCGGGTACAATCAAATGGATGAAAAATGTTAAAAGGAGTGACAATGGTCAAATTTAGAGCAAAAAATGAAGAAAGACGCAAAAATGAACTGGGGCGCCTAAGCACCCAAGACTAACGCATAAGCGTCAGAGGTCTCGAGCCTAAGCGCCACGTACCCCGTGCTTAAGTGCCAGAAATAGTTGTGAGATGAATTATTTAATTTGAACGGATTTTTGAAGAGGTGCTTGAAGCAACCCTTGGTAAAAACGTGGGAAATAGCCCATGGACATGAAAATTCATTCATTTGGCTTTTGAGGAGACAGATTCTATAAGATCTATTAAATGAAGACACATTTTTGAAGAGATACCAAGACACCCCTTAAATTTTGATAAGAAAAGACTTAGAAAAGAAAAGACTTCGATTTTCCAAGAGAGGAGGTCAGCCACCCATCAACTTTATAGTCATCATCCATCTAAGTCGCTGCTGCTGCCGCCAACCACTTTTCTTTTTATTTTGTGTCTAGTTTGTATTGTGAGTGAAGGAAGAGAATTCAAAGAAACTTCAAGACATTTGGTGGAGAAGATTTGAGATAAGCGTTTATCTTTGCCACTACACTTAATTTTAATTTAGATTTCTAATTTGTGTTCATGATTTCTACTTTTAAACTCATGTGTGATTGTGTTTTCCCCATGGATTATGAGTAGTTTTCTTTATCTTTTTCCTTAAAATGATAAGTGATTAAGTGTTGAAAGAAAGTTGTGTGAAGTATTAGACTTCAATGTTGGAAGAAGTTGGGATGATTTAAAACCTTGCACTTCATTTACTTCTTCATTTGGTCAATTAAGATGCTAATAATTGTTGTGAGAGCATGTGAGATCCAAGATGGTATTGTCTTAGTCAGCAAATGGTTAAAATCACATATTGATTTTGATGAATGAGAGTGTAGTTCATGTGGTTGAGTACAAATAAATAAGAAAATAAATTTTTCAAGGGTATAGAATTATAGGACTTTAGAGTGACAGGTTAAAGGCCCGAATTTAATTTATAGTTTTAAGTTTTGATACGAGATGTTAGCCCCTAGGTGGAGAGAAAAGATGAAACTCTAGAGTGATAGCTAGTATCTTCCCTACCTAGCCGGTCTTCAAAACTATTCAAACTATAGATTAGTCAATGTTCTTTATAGCATCTCTAGTAAGGGTAAACAATATTATTGAGAATATTATTACTTCTATTTGGCACAACTCATTTAGAATACTTCCATAACAGAATTTCTCTACTTTATTAAAGGCTCGAATTTAATTTATAGTTTTAAGTTTTGATACGAGATGTTAGCCCCTAGGTGGAGGGAAAAGATGAAAATCTATGAAACTCTAGAGTGATAGCTAGTATCTTCCCTACCTAGCCGGTCTTCAAAACTATTCAAACTATAGATTAGTCAATGTTCTTTATAGCATCTCTAGTAAGGGTAAACAATATTATTGTTTCTATTTGACACAACACATTTAGAATACTTCCATAACAGAATTTCTCTACTTATTACTAATTCGTGATAAGGAAAAATATATTTTATTTATATAACATTCATCTTGCAAGTATTTAGTTAAGGTTAATTAGTTGCTTACTTTATTTTCATAAACTAAAAAATTAAAAAAAGAATCAAATTTGCATTTCTATTTTAACATTTAAGTTTTGGTAAAATATTTTGTTAAGTAGATTTCAATATTATTGCTCCTATTTGACACAACACATTTATAATACTTCCATAACAAAATTTCTCTACTTATTACTAATTCGTGATAAGGAAAAATATATTTTATTTATATAATCTTCATCTTGCAAGCATTTAGTTAAGTTAATTAGTTGCTTACTTTATTTTCATAAACTAAAAAATTTAAAAAAAGAATCAAATTTGCATTTCTATTTTAACATCTTAAGTTTTGGTAGAATATTTTGTTAAGTAGATTTTTGTCATCTAAAATTTCTAAATTTTAAAATTCCTAAAAAACATATAACAATTTTTTCTGTGGGATCGATATTTAGGGCTTAATCAAAAAGTCTTATATTACTTAATAAAGATACGTATACTTGCGTGGTATCCCATATTTAAAATTATAATTATATTCTTATTTGTCTCATAGTGGAAAACTTACCTAATTTCATAGTATAAAATTTACCTAGCTTTCGTTTTGGATCAAGTTCTTGGGTTTATTGCAAAGCAAAAATCATTATTAAGAAATTAAGCATATAATCACATAAATCGCATTTTGCATCTATATAGAAAATCAGGATCAAGTTTTTCGAAGAAAAATACGAAAAATAACAAAAATTTTCAAAAGATGTTTTTAGAATGCAAAATTTCTATTTTTACAAAGTCTTATTTAAACTTTAAGATTTATTTTATGAATATTGTAGTGTCATTTTTATATAAAGTTATTGTTTGTGTGTTTTTAATTGTTTGTGTGTTTTTATTGTGTGTTTTTATTTTTATTTTATTTTATTTTATTTTATGTGTTTATAGTAATGTATGCATAGTTCAAGTTCTACAAGACTTGTGCCTTACGATTTTGAATTAGAAATAACTATTAGAAAAATTAAGAAATAAAAAATTACTGTAAAATTTCAAGAAATGACATATCAAAATAATCAAAATGTTGAAGAGTTTAGACCTTTAAGAGATTATACAAACCCTATGGTGGATGAACTTCATTGTAGTATTCAAAAATCTGATGTAGTGGCTAATTCATTTGAGCTTAAACCTGCTATTATCCAAATGGTATCAAATAATCAATTTGGGGGAGCACCAACTGAAGATCCAAATTTACATCTTGTCAATTTTATAGAATTATGTGCTACATTTAAATTTGATGGTGTATTAGATGATGTTATAAGACTTAGCTTATTTCATTTCTCACTGAGATAAAAGGCTAAGATATGGTTACATTCGTTATCACATGGATCTATCGATTTATCAGAACTTGGGGTGATTTAGTACAAAAATTCCTTACTAAATATTTTTTACCATAAAAAACTGCGAAGCGTAGAAATGATATTACATCTTTTAATCAGTTTGAAGGGGAATCTATTTATGAAGGATGAGAACGATTTAAAGAACTCTTAAGAAAGTTTCCACACCATGCTATACCGGATTGGTTAATAATTCAAATCTTTTATAATGGATTAATTGGTTCTTTTAGATCTATTATCGATGCCGCTGGTGATGCTTCATTGATGTCAAAATGATTTAATGATGCTTATGTTTTAATTGAAGAGATGACTACAAATAATTTTTAATGTCATTCTGAAAGGGTAAATTCTAAGAAAGTAGCCAATATTCACAAAACTGGTGCTTTTATCATGCTAGCAAATCAAGTTGTAGCATTTTCAAGGAAGTTAGACCAATTTGGAATGAATTTTTATCAACAAATTCCCATGATTGAAGAGAATTCATTATACCAAATGATAGCACCATTAGAGACTTTGAATGCTATAAACAATAAGCAGAATAACCCATATTCAAACTATTATAATCCAGGTTGAAAGAACCATCTCAACTTTAACTGAAACAATACTTCAAGTGGTAATAATCAATAATGGGGGAACAATCAAGTAAACTCAATGGGAACTAGTGCAACCAAGGGAATAGTAATTATATGCCTACTTATCCTCCAACTTTTAATAGTAATTCACAATTTAAGGAGAAGAAGTTGTCTATAGAAGAAGCGGTTACAAATGGAAAATTAGTTACAAATTCAAGGAGCTAAAAATAGAAATATTAAGAATCAATTGGGACAGATAACAAATTCATTAAGTAATAGATCCTAAGAAGCACTTCCTAGTAATACAGAAATAAATCTAAAAGACCATAATAAAGAGCAAGTAAAAGCCGTTTAACTCAAAAGTGGAAGAGAATTAGAAGGTAGAATTCAAAAAGAGACTAAAGTAGAGAGATAAGAGATTGAAGAACCAAAAGAAGATGCTCTGAAAGGTTTAGAGAGACATATTTCTCCACTTAAAGTTGATTTGGAAAAACCACCACCTCTATTTTTTTAGAGGCTTCAACAACAAAGGTTGAATAAGCTATTTTCAAAATTTATGGAAATTTTTAAGAAGCTTAAAATTAATATTTCATTTGCTAAAGCTCTAGAAAAAATGCCAAACTATGTGAAGTTTATGAAGGATATTCTTAATAGGAAAATAAATTTTGAACATAATGAGACCGTTGCACTTAGTGAGGAGTGCGGTGCTATAATTCAGAAAAAGCTTCCTGAAAAGCTTAAAGATCCTCGTAGCTTTACAATTTCATGTGCAATAGGAGACATATTTTATGGAAAAAACTTTATGTGATTTAGGATAAATCATCAACCTTGCGTCATTATCAATATTTAAAAGATTGAAATTAGTAGAAATAACCCCGACTACTGTAACTATGCAGTTAGCAGATGGATCAATAACTTATCCTAAAGGAGTTATAGAAGATGTCCTAGTGAAAGTGGATCAATTTACCTTTCATGTTGATTTTATTGTGCTAGATATGAAGGAAGATAAGGAGATACCTATCATTTTGGGGAAACCTTTCCTAGCCACAGAAGGAACAATGATAGATGTGCAGAAAGGAGAATTAACTATGTGTGTCAATGATCAAACAGTTACATTTAGTATATTCAAATCAATGAAATACCCTTCAAAAGGTAAAGATGATGAATGATATAGAATGGAGGTTATAAGATACTTAGTTATGATGAATGATATAGAATGGATGTTATAAGATACTTAGTGAATGTCATTTCAAAACAACTCATGAAGAGAAATCTGAATTTAAAGAGTTGGAACATGAGTAAGAAGAGGAGTTGAATCAATATGAAGATTTATATAAGGAAGATTCAAGTTATGTTAGAGAAAGTTTTGAAGTTCTGGACACAATAGCAAAATATACATTCTTTTGTCCATCAATTGAAAAACCTCCTAAGCTTGAGATGAAGTTCCTTCCTGAACATTTAAAGTATGCCTTTTTAGGTGATTCCTCTACATTACATGTTATAATTTCCTCAAAATTAACTATATAAGAAGAAGAGAGTTTGATGAAAACTATAAAGAGTTATAAGAAAGCCTTTGGATGAACAAGTGATAATATAAAAGGAATCAGTCCTTCAAATTGTATGCATAGAATTCATATGGAAGATAACTGCAAACCCATGGCTAATCCTTAAAAGAGATTGAATCCTATTATGAAAAAAGTTGTTAAGAAATAAATTTTAAAGTGGTTAGATGCTGAAATTATCTACTTTATTTCAGATAGTGCATGGGTTAGTCCAATTCATAGTGCTCCTAAGAAAGAAGAAGTGATTTTGACTTTGAATGAACTCAATGAGTTAATACCAACAAGACAAGTCACAAGATGGTGAATATGCATTGATTATAGAAAATTAAATCTCATCACTAGGAAAGATCATTTTCCACTACCCTTTCTAGATCAAATGCTGGATAGGCTAGCTGGCCATAAATACTTTTATTTTTTGGATGGATATACTGGTTATCACAAAATATAAATAGTTCCTGAGGATAAAGTAAAAATAACTTTTACCTATCCTTATAGTACATTTGCTTTTAGAAGAATGCACTTTGGTTTATGTAATGCACTTGCTATATTTCAAAGATGCATGATGGCTATTTTATGTGATTGAATTGGAAAAGGGATTTTTATGGATGATTTTTCAGTGTTTGGAACTTCATATGACTCATGTTTAGAACATCTATCAAAAGTTCTTAAGCGCTGTGAAAAAATAAATTTAGTCCTTAATTGGGGAAAAATGTCAGTTTATAGTAGCAGAAGGAATATTTTTGGGACATCAAATTTCAGAAAATTATATGAAAAAATTCAAGTGATCGCTAATTTACCTCACCCAATAATTGTGAAGGAAAATAGGATTTTTTAGGACATGCTGGATTCTACAAGCGTTATATTAAATATTTTTCAAAAATTACCAAGTCCCTATGTCATTTACTTGAAAAAGATGTAATTTTTAATTTTGATAAAGAGTGCCTAAAAGCTTTTGAATTATTAAAAAAAATTGGTCACTGCATCAATTATTGTTTCATCGGATTGGGAAAAACCTTTTGAAGTAATTTGCGATGCTAGTGATTATGCTATTGGAGTTGTTTTAGGACAAAAGCATGATAAGATTTTCAAAGTTATCTACTATGTTAGAAGAACTCTTAATGAAGCTCAAATTAATTATACCAAAACTAAGAAAGAGTTATTAACAATAGTATTTGCTTTTGATAAATTTAGATCATACTTAATTGGAACTAAATGTATTGTGCATACAAATTATTCTGCTATTAATTATTTAATGAAAAAGAATGATGCAAAACCAAGATTGATAAGATAGGTTCTTCTTTTGCAAGAATTTGACTTTAAAATAGTAGATAGGAAGGGAGCTGAGAATCAAATTGTTGATCATCTGTCAAGGCTTGAGATAGAAAAACCACTCTGTTTTGAAAAAGAAATTAATGAACATTTTCTTGATGAAGACATGTTCTAGTTTAATGAGTGGCATGTTCCACGGTATGCCAACATTGTGAACTTCATTTTTAAAGACATTATACCATATGGAATGACATACCAACAGAAGAGGAAATTTATATCTGAAGTTAAGACTTATTTTTAGGATAACTCATTTTTATACAAACAATGATCTTATCATTCAAAGATGTGTGCCTTCAGAAGAAACTTATGAAATTATCCCAAAATATCATAATTATGATTTTGGGGGACATTTTGGTGTTGATAAAACAACATACAAAATTTTACAATCAAGATTTTATTAGTCTACAATCTTTAGAGATGTTAACGCTTATATCAAAACTTATGATCAATGTCAACGAGTAGAGAATATTTCTATGAGGAATGAGAAGCCCCTCAATTATGTGTTAGAAGTTGAGATATTTGATTTTTAGGGATTAGATTTCATGAGACCATTTATACCATCTTTTGGAAGTTTATATATATTGTTAGCAGTATACTATGTATCTAAATGGATAGAAGTTGTTGATTTACTTTGATGTAATGCTCAAAGTGTTGCAAAATTTTGAAGAACTAACATATTTTGTAGATTTGGGATGCCAAGAGTAATCATAACTGACGGGGGAAGTCATTTCAGAAATGCAATAATGGAAAAATTGTTAAAGAAATATCATATAAACCATAGAATTGCTACTGCTTATCATCCTCAAACAAGTGGTTTCTCTGAATTATCCAATCGTGAAATTAAAAGAATATTGGAGAAATTTACAAATCAAACTAAAATGGATTGGTCAGCTAGACATAACTATGCTTTGTGGGCTTATAAGACTGCATACACAATTCCTATAGGAATGTCCCCATACAGGCTAATATTTAGGAAAGCTTGTCACTTACTAGTTGAACTTGAGCATAAAGCATATTGGGCGATTAAGAAATTTAATTACAATTTGAAAGATGCCAGTGAGAAAAAATTATTGCAATTGAATGAGCTTAAAGAGATAAAGAATGAATCTTATTGAAGTGCTAAGAGTTACAATAAAAGGATGAAGATGTGGCATGATCGAAGGATTCTTACTAAAAATTTTCAGCCAGGGTAACAAGTTCTGCTTTATAATGCAAGGTTAAGATTATTTCCAGGCAACCGTAAGTCTAGATGGATGGGCCCATTTGTTGTGACAAAAATTTATCTTTATGGAGCTGTGGATATCAAAAATCCTAAAACTAATAAAATATTTAAAGTGAATGGTCACAAGCTGAAATTCTACTTTTTATGTGACAAACTTAAATTAAATGATTTTCTGAAGTTGGGTTAACTAGAATAACCACTGATTACGTCGGGTTGACGACGTTAAACCAAGTGCTCTGTGGGAGGCAACCCATAGTTAGCTATGTGTTTGTTTTTATTGTTATGTTGTTGCGTGTGATTTAGAAAATTATGGTAGTATTTTGTATATATATATTCTGTTTCTAGAAGTTTTAACAAAGGATTGGTTAACTTGAACGTGGGAGATGGTTCTAGGAAGTGCCAAAGAGTTTTAGGAGGGGTTTGGAGCCCATAAATAGAAGGGAATGAGTAGAAATCTCACCACACCTCCATTTAACCCTAAATTTTAAGTAAACAGATAGAGCTTTCAGAGAGAGCTTTGGAAAAATGTCTTCTTGAGAGAATGATTTGACGAAGGAGGAAGTAATGAGAAAGAATTTTATTAGTCATAGTGCGCAAGAGATGTATAACGGTTTTATAGCCATTAGTATCGAAGGAATAGTGGAGAAAATCACTAAGATTGAGGCTAATGTGACTTCAATTGAAGCAAAAGTTATGGAAGTTAACGTACATTTGGATCATATGGGATGACAACTCAAGATGCAGTTTATCCACATCAGTTTTATAGAAGAAGCAGGCAAGGCAATGTATCTGAAAAACAAGTGGATTGAAGAAGATTCAGCTAGAGTTATTAATCATCATCTGTTCTTTCAGATATACATTCCAAAAGCTGAATGGGAGAATAACGATTGGCCAAAATTTGTTCCATCGACTAGAGAGTGGAATTAAGATTGTGATTTATTGTGATTTAGTGTTTATGTGTT
>NW_018164678.1:253724-258420 GCF_001263595.1 Phalaenopsis equestris
GAGTGTTTTGTTTGTGAGAAATTTTGTGTTATTGTGTGTTGAATTGAATTAGTCTTAATTGGTGAATCTTGAGTAAGAGAAGAGATATGAGGGGAGGAAATAGTTATTACAGTGTTTTGAGACCATATAGGGTTGGTTGACTTAGGCTAGACATGCATTTCACTTAAATCAAAAAAATCAAAATTTGTGCACTGGCGCCTAAGCGCTAAAACTCGCGCTTAAGTGCTTCCTAAATAGAGATACAGGCACCTAAGCGTCGAACCATTCGCGCTTAAGCACCGATTTACGAAAACCGGTTCGTGAACTGTTTTAGATGAAAAATTAGACCGAAAACACCATTATCGAGCCTCGACTTCATCTCCTACCTTCGATTTTTGAGATGTGGAGAGCTAGGGCATCATTTGAAGTGAAGACCTCTTGGTGGTTTCAAGCCAAATTTGCTAGATTTAATCTTCTTAAGGTAAGAGCTTCACTTCTATGCAAATATTTTTTTATTTTCATCAAGTATTTTGAGCACATTCATGAGCTACCCAAAAATCACTATTCATGGTGAAATTTTGAGAAAAATTGATAGAAAATGCATATATTTGTTATTTTAATTTTTTAGGAGTTTAGTTTAGTGATTTGGAGTTGAATTTGGAATTTATTTTGAATTTTATACATTTTTAGAAAATGACACCAATAATGAAGGAAGCAAGAGGAAAGCTCCATTCGATTCAAGTAAATTTGTCAGTTCGAGAGCATAAGATCGATATAGTGATTCACTGCATTCAAGGAAATTGATTCTTGAGCGTTATTTTAAAAGTCCGGGAGGAGCTGTGGAAGATTTGATTGTTCACCGCTAGTGGGAGCGGTTATGTTGTTTTTCTATTGTCGCAGTGATTTCTGTTGTACTGGAGTTCAATGCAAATCTCCCTGAGGCTGATGAAGAAGGAATCATAGTGAGGGGGAAGACAATATCATTTTCTCCTGAGGTTATTAATCAATTTTAGCATTTGCCCCTTAGTACTTTGTGTTTTTATTCAAAGTATATTCCTACTGAGGAGGAGCTAAATGAGATTATTTCATCTTTGACTGCTGGAAGAGGCTTATGGAAGATTACAAATGAAAGAAGAGTAAACTTTTCTACTTTAAAGTTGGATGCCACTGCAAAGGCATGGCATATTTTATTTATGCTCGTCTGCTGCATATGAATTATTTGAGAGAAGTGACTCGAGATCGAGCAACCTCGAACTATTGCATTCAGTAGTTCAAGCCTATTGATGTTAGAGCTCTGATTCATGGAGTTATTACCAGTTCTATCGTCGCTGCTACTGCCGCATCCTTGATCTTTTCTTTATGCGAGCAAGCTAAAGTTAGTTTTGACAGTTGGGAGGAGATCTTACAACCACTAAAGCCCATTGCCAGTGTGAATGTGAAGTCCTATTCACATCATTCTATTTTTGGTTGGAAGGGTGGATTCTTCAATAGTTCTGCTGCCTCAACTTCGTGAGCTTCTACTTCACATGCTTCTACGTCACGAGGTCAGACTTCTGGATCTGATTCTCAGTCACAGTTATTACAGAAGATTTTGGACAATGTGAACCATACCTCGGATAAGGTATCAAACTTAGAGCATTTTTTTGAGCATACGGATGGGTATATGAAGAGACGAAGTGATTATGAGGAGGAATACAACATAGTTATGGAGCATCTTAATAGAGGTAATCGGGATGTAGTATTTCCTCAGTATCCCAATATTCACCATACGAGCCTGCAGCTGGTTTGCGTAGTGACGATAGTGATGAAGAGGAGAATGATGATTAGTTTGGATCTTTAGTTCTATTTTATGTTTGTAGTTTATGTGTTGATATGAACTGTTGTTGGGGCAGTTATGATGTATTTTATGTTTGTACTTTTTGTTATGTTTTTAGTTGTGATTGTTGAGACTGCTATATTTTGTTTCGTACACCTGTTGTGATGTATTTATGTTTAGTGAGTAGTTATTATGTTTAGTGGTAGTAATTATTTTAATTGTGTTGTTTAATGTATTTAGTTAGTCTGTGCTGAACTTAATTTTGGAATCTTAGGGAGGTCTAAAATTTAGTTAACTTGTTACTTAAAGCTGCATGTTTAAACTTTTCTATTCACCATACGAGCCTGCAGCTGGTTTGCGTAGTGACGATAGTGATGAAGAGGAGAATGATGATTAGTTTGGATCTTTAGTTCTATTTTCTGTTTGTAGTTTATGTGTTGATATGAACTGTTGTTGGGGCAGTTATGATGTATTTTATGTTTGTACTTTTTGTTATGTTTTTAGTTGTGATTGTTGAGACTGCTATATTTTGTTTCGTACACCTGTTGTGATGTATTTATGTTTAGTGAGTAGTTATTATGTTTAGTGGTAGTAATTATTTTAATTGTGTTGTTTAATGTATTTAGTTAGTCTGTGCTGAACTTAATTTTGGAATCTTAAGGAGGTTTAAAATTTAGTTAACTTGTTACTTAAAGCTGCATGTTTAAACTTTTCAATTTACTACAAGTTATTTTTTCTTATGTTGCAGTCATGTATGTTTGTTAGTGTGTTTATTTGATTTTATGTTATACTCTACTGTATAAAAGTCTAATGAATCTCTATATGTCAAGAAAATTAAAATTTGATCAATTTAAACTTCTACTCTTGTTTTTAATTTTTTTACTTGCATATTTAGGATATGAAAATTCCTACAAGCGTGTTATAATTAGTTTTCATTCCTACTTATTTATATATGATGCTAAAATGTTTTATTTATATTAAAAATTTAAGTTTGGGGGGGGGTGAAAATTTTTCTGAAGAACTTAAAAGTTTATTTGTTCTCAAATGTATTTCAAATAAATTTTATTTTGATTGGAAAAATGATTATATATATGATGTTGTATTAGGGAAGTAAAATTTTGATTTTAGAAATGAGTAAGAGAATTTAGTTAAAATTTATAGTAATGAAGAAAAACTTAAAGTTAAAAATTTTTACTGTAGAAAATGCTAAATATAATGTAATTATCTTTAGTAGAAAAGTTGTATTTTTGAAAAATTTATAAGATTTAGATTTTTATTTCCAAAACTTAAATTTATTTTATTGAAATTAATTTTCAAAACTATTATTATGTTCTTAAGTGAAAGAAAAATATCAACTCTTTACTTTGGGAAAGGAAGAATGAGAGTCAAAACCATTAAGGGTCTATCCAGATATAATAATAATTGCCTAAAAAGAAAAAAAAAAGAAAAAGAAAAGAAAAGAAAAGAAAAAGTTGAAAAAGGGAGGAGAAGCTTGAGGATTAGTGCCTAATTAAAAATTGGTTCCACATCTAATCTTTTTAAAGTATAAGACTTTGAAAAACTCTTAAGTTTAAGGATATAATATAGTGAGTAAATTTATGCTTAATAAAAATTTTTAAGTGAAGAAGATAAAATACTTAAACTCAATTTTTGGAGGATCTAAAATATTTCTAAATTAGATAAGTGCTCATATTTTCATATTTCTTAACATTTAAAATTTCTAAACATTAAAGTTGGTCTCATTTACTAATATTTTTTGTAGATTGGACTACTATATTTCTACATCAAAATTTTGGTAACTCCTAAAGAAACTCATATATATCATCTACTTATTTTGGTTTTTAAAGATTATAAGGTTACTTGAGGACAAATAACATCTAAGTTCGGGGGATTTTAATACACCTAAATTATATAGTATTTTCTTACACATTTTTATACCTATTTTTTAGATATTGCACTTTAATAAAATGTATTTGTGTGTTTTTCTTTCAGGTATAATTAAATGGATTAAAATTGTTAAAAGGAGTGAAAAGGGATCAAATTTGGAGCAAAAATGAAGAAAGGTGCAAAATTGAACTAGGGCGCCTAAGGGCCCAAGACTGACACATAAGCGCCAGAGGTCTCGCGCCTAAGCACCAGGCACCCCGTGCTTAAACGCCAGAAATAGTTATGAGATGAATTATTTAATTTGAATGGATTTTTTAAGATGTGTTTGAATCAATCCTTGGTAAAAACGTGGGAAATAGTTCATGAACACGAAAATTCATTCATTTGGCTTGGCAACTTCTAGAAAAATCATTGAATGGAAACACCCTTTTGAAGAGACCCCAAGGCACCCCTTGAACTTTGATAAGAAAAGACTTAGATTTTTCAAGAGAGGAGGCCAAATCCCCATCAACTTTACAACCATCATCCGTCTAAGTCACTGCTTCCGCCTTCGACCACTTTTCTTTTTATTTTGAGTTTTGGTTTGTATTGTGAGTGGAGGAAGAGAATTCAAAGGAGCTTCAAGACATTTGGTGGAGAGGATTTGAGATAAGTGTTTATATTTGTGACTACACTTGATTTTAATTTAGATTTTTTTTGTGCATGATTTCTACTTTTAAACTTATGTGTGGTTGTGTTTTCTCTATGGATTTTAAGTAGTTTTATTTATCTTTTTCCTTAAAATGATAAGTGATTAAGTGTTGAAAGGAAGTTGTGTGAAGTATTAGGCTTCAATGTTGGAAGAAGTTATGATGATTTAAAACCTTGCAGTTCATTTATTTCTTGATTTGGCCAATTAAGATGTTAATACATGTTGTGAGAACATGTAAGATCCGAGATGGTATTGTCTCAGTCAACAAATGGTTAGAATCACATATTAATTTCATGAATGAGAATGTAGTTCATGGGGTTGAG
>NW_018164678.1:258558-268811 GCF_001263595.1 Phalaenopsis equestris
CTAGTCTTCAAGACTATTCAAACTATAGATTAGCCAATGTTCTTTATTGCATCTATAGTAAACGTAAAGAATATTATTGCTCCTATTTGACAAAACACATTTAGAATACTTTCACAACAGAATTTCTCTACTTATTACATATTCATGATAAGGAAAAAGCTATTTTATTTATATAAAATTCATCTTGCAAGTACTTAGTTAAGTTAATCAGTTGCTTACTTTATTTTCATAAACTAAAAAATTACAAAAAGAATCAAATTTGCATTCCTACTTTAGCATCTTAAGTTTAGGTGAGAATATTTTGCTAAGTAGATTTTTTTCATCTAAAATTTCTAAAATTTTAAATTCCTAAAAATCATATAGCAATTTTTCCCATGGGATCAATATTTGGGGCTTATTAAAAAAGTCGTATATTACTTGATAACGATACGTATACTTGTGTAGCATCCCATAAATTTATAATATATTCTTATTTGTTTCATAGTGGAAAACTTACCTAGCTTTTGCTTTGGATTAATTTTTTAACTTTGTTGCAAATTAAGATTAACTATTAAGGAAATTAAGCATATAATTACATACATTGCATTTACATCTATATAAAAAGTCGGGATCACATACTGACATATGATGTAAGTCGTATGCCATATGTCATGTGTCGTATAACATATGTTGTATATCATATGTTTTATGTTGTGTGTCATATGTGGTATGTTGTAAGCCACATGTCACATGTCGTATTTTGCATGTCCTATGTTGTATGTCATAAACTGGAAGTCATATGTCATATGCCGCAAGCTGTATGCCATAAGCTGCATATCGTATTTCATAAATCATATGTCATATGAGCTATGTCATATGTTATATGTCTCATGCCATATGCGGTATGTCATATGCCATAATATATAAGATGTAAGTCAAATTTCGCAAGTTATATGGCGTTTTACATATGTTGTAAGTTGCATTACATCTATCATATATCATATATGGTATGTTGTATGTGATATGTCATATACTGCAAGCCAAAGCGGTAAGCGTTATGTTGGATGTTGTATGTCATAAGTTGAATGTCGTATGCCATAAATCGTATATCATATGACATATGGCCAATATCGTATGCCTTAGATCTCTTGTAGTAAGACATATGCCATAATAAGTAAGCTGTATGTCCTCCATAGTAAGTCGTATGTCGTATGTTGTATGTGGTATATCGTATGTTGTAAGTCATATGTAGTAAGTAGTATGTCACATGTCATAAATCTTATATCACATGACGTATGCTCTATGTCATATGTCATATATCGTATGTAGTATGTCATAATCCTAAGCAGTTTCTCATATGCAGTATGACGTCTGACATATGATGTAAGACGTAAGTCGTAAGCCATATGAGGTATATATAGTATCTCATATGTCGTATGTCATATGTAGTATGTTGTATGTCATATGAAGTATGTCGTATATAGTATGTCATATGTCATATGTAGTATAACTTCTGAAATATATATTGTAAGATATGTAGTATAACTTCTGAAATATGTTGTAAGAAGTAAGTCGTAAGTCATATGTCATATGTCATATGTAGTATGTCATATGCCATATGTCATATGTAGTATGTTTTATGCCATATGATGTATGTCATATGTCTTATTTAGTATAACGTTTGACATATTATGTTGTTCCACCTTCTCTCTTGATATTATTATTATTTTTATTATATTTAAAATAGATGCAGACACTTCAGGTGCACTTCGGGAGATCCTGTCTGACACTTCATGGTCTCAGGAGTAATTTTATGGAGAAGAGGCTTTCCTGCCTCCTTCGATCGAGAATGAAGAGGGCATGGAGGTTGCCTACATTGATCTGTAGGAACCAGCTATTGCGTGGCACGTGTCCCTCTTACGATGCCATTCCGGCTTTGGAGGGCGATGTGGGCTCTGAGTGTGAAACCTCAGTGAGGGTTAGCCAATATCAGAAGGAGAAGGACCTGTAATCAAAAAAATAATGCTACCCTGTGTTAATCCAATTATGAGAGGTTGCTTCAGGGATGAGTGGTTTGGGTGGATGGCTTCGATAATGTTTTAAGGAGCTCTAAAGGGAGATACCTGATGGTGGATAAAATTGAAAGACAGGGTCTATGGTGGTGATGTCCTCATACTTGTTGGCTCTTCTTTGTCCACCAAAAACTCTCAGCCTTTCAAAGAATTTTAAAGAATGTTGTGCACTTGTCACCTAACCTTGAAATGGAGTGACTTAGGGCTGTGATCTGTCCAGTAGATTTATGAACTTCCCAGGTGTTCCACGGGGAAGTCATGTCAATTAGTGATTGGATTTTGTCAGGGCTCGCTTTTATGTCTTCAAAAGTTATGATTTAGCTTAGGAACTTGCCACTCGAGGCTCCTACCATAAATTTTAGAGGGTTCAACCTCATGTTATACCTCCTTAAAGTTTTAAAGTTATTTTAGATCCTTTAAATGTTGTTATGTCATTTAGCTTTTTATGAAGACATCATCGATATAGACCGCAATATTTTTTTCCTTTTTGGTTTTCAATAATTATATCCATGAGACTCTGGTTGCCTCAACATTCTTAAGCCTAAATGATATTGCACTATAGCAAAACACACCCTTAATGTGATGAAAGCAGTTTTTTTTGCATCCGCTAGATCCTGATCTGATGATAGTTAGAAAAAACATCTAGGAAACTCATTACAGAGTATTCCATAGCTGCATCCACCAGAACGTTATCGGGTAGTAGTCCTTTGGGCAGGTAGCATTAGTTTGTAAACACATCCTCCATTTCCCATTGGCCTTTTGGACCATGACTATGTTTGACAACCAGTTGGGGTATTAAAATTCTCAGATATACCCTTCCTCACACAATTTCAACACTTCTTCCTTGATGGGTACAGTCAGTGTGGAGACCGAGTTCCTCGCCTTCTGCTTAATGGGTAGGATCATCAGAAATACGTTCAGCCTGTGAAAGGTAACATTAGCCGGTATCCCTGACATCTCTGCAGTGGACTAGACAAAAACATAAGTCTCAAAGCATATTAAATAACAATAATGTATGTCCTATGTCAGAACCTTCACTTATTAGAAAAAGACTTATCAGACTCACCCTCGCCAATTGGGACCTTTCGGGTGGCCTTATTGATCTCAAGACAATCCTCACTTCAGTTTAATAGTTCGAGTGGCTCCTAGTCTACACTGCTGACCGCTCGAAGGTAGCAGACACGTGATTTCTCTTAGTCTCCGCAAACAGTGATGACCTCCCCATTCCCTGAGAACTTCCCCGCGACATGGTAAGTATGCACTATAGCTCTGAAACCGTTCATTTGTGGGAGACCAAAAATGGTGTTGTTAATCATAGGCAAATTCAAAATCAATAAATCTTCCATCTCTATGTACTGCTTTTCTCCTTCCACTCAGATGAAAACCAATGGTATTGTGCCCAACGCCTCATTCCTTTCACCCAAAAAACCAAAAAGTGAGCTGGCTAGGGATACCAATCGGTTAGCCCAAGGATTAAGTTTAAGAAGGCTGACTTCAACAAAATGTTCGTGGAGCTGCCAGTGTCGATGTGGATACTCCCATCTTAGAAATTACTGATAATTCCTGTAACAATTATAGCTTAGTCATAGGGGTTTCTCCATTGGGGAATGTCGTCGTTGGTGAATGTGATGGGGGACAGTCTTCTCCCATTTGTACGGACGTGAGGTTGCATAACTCGATCGTTTTGGTTCTTTTCTATGAGCCCAACATAGGGGGATCAGTTCCTCTAAGGATGACCGAGACTATCTCGATGAGGTGGACGATGTATTTTCGAACGAGTTCAGTCATGGACTCTGAGGTCTATATCACTTCCAAACGATGGTTCTCTCTTTGTTGGGGATCTATGCTGGCTACTATTCTTTGGTTGCTCTTCTCTCTGGAATTATTATGCTCCTCTTCTTATTGATGACATGACTCTACATTCACTGCACTTTCTAGGATGTTTAACCTCAAAATTTACTAGGAGACACGTTTAAGGAATAGAGCACCGCTGATGAGAGAGGGAGGGAGAGCAATAACACAATATGGAATAATAAGATTATATATCCTCTATTAGTGGGAATGACACACTATTTATAGAAATGGATTAATACAAGTTTACACATTTTACCCCTCCAATATGCAGGCAAGACGGGGTATTTCAGCCCGTGTGTAGATTTGGCCGGTGGGGCTTAGAGGTATAAGTGGTGCCTACGAGTCCAAGCAGTTGCAAGAGCGGGCGACTGCGTATTGAAGGCTTTCACTATATCTTCTAGAGACGTAGGGTTCCACTATTGTTCTTTGATCTTTCTGCGTGGCGACGTGGTTAATTAGATCCTCTAGAGACGATTTTTCCCCTTGTTCATCTAAGGTACCTTGAGCATATGACGTCACCTTTTCTATTATTGTAGGGATGTCTTTGTAAATCGTGCTTACATGTCTTTGATGTACGCGTATATTTTATAATTTTAATCTTAAAAATTACTTTAATTTTTTTTAATTCATTGATTTAAGGAAATTTTATTTTTTAAATATTAACCCTAAAGAGAGTTCTCTTCCAACACGTTTGGGATGTAGGACTCGTGCGTCCTAGATTGAGAAAAAAATTTTTGTACAGAAGATGTACGCAGCGCCACGTACGTTTTGAGGGTTATACAAAGAGTATAAGGGAGATATCCATATTATACACCATCGTAAGCTCCATTTAACCTTCTACAACTTATCTGTAACCTATAAATAAATTCTTAATATATGCAAATAGAAGCGCGAAACTTATTTATAGGTTAAAAATAGATTATAAAAGATTACATGAAGGTTACAAGAAGGTATAACACAGATATAATCCTATTATAAACCCTGTATTATACATAAAACAAAAATTTTCCATTCCCAAAACTTATTTATAGGTTAAAAATAGATTATAAAATATTACATGAATGTTACAAGAAGGTATAACACAGATATAATCCCATTATAAAGCCTGTATTATACATAAAACAAAAATTTTCCATTCCCATGCTCTCTCTCTCTCTCACCTTCGGATTAGCCATCTTTTTTCAGACGCGCTCTCCTTTTGTTTTGACCAGCTGCCTTCGTCTATTGCAGGTGTTGGAATCTTGAGTTCTGTTTTAAGGATTGCTAGGTTTATGTTTATTATTGTCAACTGGGATATCACGCAATTGAAAACCGGCATTTTTATACGTATAACGGGATCGATCCTCTGCGTTGACTGCGAAGAGACCAGCAGAGCTTCAAGATACTCGCTTTGATTCTAGTCACAATACCTTCGATCCGATAAGATGGCGGACGTAAACTTCGAATCTCTGGCGGAGGCGACGTCCGGTGCTGTGGGGGCTCTGGTGAGCACAACCGTGCTCTACCCACTCGACACATGCAAGACAAGGTATCAGGCCGAGGTGGGATCGCACGGCCAGAAGAAGTACAGGTATAGGATCATCTCATCCCCCTCTTTAGGTCAATGAATTGTTCCCTCACTTGGCTTTTTGGTGCTTTTTAGATCATAATCGCATGGCTCTTTGATTTTAAAATTAGGAAATACACATATTTTGATTTCAGTTAGGGCCAAAATATGTGATAAAGTTGTCACTTTTTTTTGTTTCTTGCTTGGAATGCGGTGTTTCTGTGGGAGAAGCTTGGAATCAAGATGTCGTTGATTTGTAACTGAGAGATCTTGCATGGTTATATAGTTTGGGGACTAAATTTTATTTTGGAACTTTGAAACTAGTTATGTAACTCTTTTGGTAAACTATTGGGAGTATGCAGGATTTTTTTGTAAGAAGAATTACCAATCTCTGATTTTGTATATCTATTTTAAAGGTTGGCTACAAAGATGACACGCAATTATAGATTCTTTAAGGCAAAATGGCCCTTCTTTCCATGCAGGAAAGTTATTTTATTTTGATCATTCTTGTAGTTCAAAAAAGACATGGGATATGTCAATGAGTTTGCACAAAAAGCACTCTATGGGCATGGAATGTATCTTTTTTTGTAAGGTTCTTTACAATAATATATTTTTTTTTCTTTGGTTGAAATCATGGAATATCTCTTTTTGTTCGATGGAAATAGAGTTTTGTGGATTCACCCACGAATTGGAAGATCATTTCTTGATCTTTGAGCATCTTAAAGGGTTCAATGTGACTATTATCATTTCGGCTAGTGCAAAAGTTGAGGAATTTCCATTGTCGGGTGGTTTTTCAATAAAAGATGAGTGGGATACTTAGTAAGAAGTCATAAAAGAGAAATCTAAGATATTATAGATTGCTCGTGGTTAATATGAATGGAGATAAAAACTTTCCCAAGATTTTTGTCAAGATTTTGATCATCTATATGCTATGGGGGACAAACTTCATTCAAATTTGTGTAAGTTTCTAATAATCAGTTCCTTTGCATGAATAATTGCTGTATTTCCTCGTGAATTGCTTGAGTTCTTTCACATTTCTTATATAATTATTTATAGATTAGCACCTCAAGATACTTTGATGGAATTAAAGAATTCATCTTGGTAGCTTTGATGGAAATAAAAAATTTATCTTGGTAGAAACCTTGAAACCAATGGGAGTATTAGAGAGAGGTGAGCTTTCTCGTTAGTCCACATGCTAGGGTTTCCAATTCATTGTTCTCTAGCTCCAAGATTGAAACTCAAGAGTCATCCCAACTCTCATATCAAAGATGTCATTGGGATAAGAATCAAAGCAGGGGACCTCTTTGTTGCTCCTATCTGACCTTTTATGTTCTACGTACAAATTAGTACCCTTGCATGGATAGAAAATCACTGTATGAACAATAGGAGGATTAAAGAGAGGTGAGATTTCTTGTTAGTCCGCATGCAAGGGTTTCCAATTCATCGTTCTTTGGCTTCAAATTGAAACTCCGGAGTCATCCCAACTCTTAGATCAAAGATGTCATTGGGATGAGAATCAAAGTAGGGGACCTCTTTATTGCACCTATTTTGCCTTTTATGTTCTAGGTACAAATTAGTACCCTTGCATGGATAGAAAATTACTATGAACAAAATCTAAATTGACAAATGTCACTTATTAGGTATTTACTACTATACTCCTCAAAATATATTTTAGAAGAGAACCCATGTTCATGTTCAAGCCAACATGCTAAGGTTTTTCCCACATTTGAGTCATAGTTTGGGTATGGACCCGCTTGCTAATAATGTTTCAAATAATAAAGGCCAAATTATTCTTCGTGGCAAAACTAAAACCAATATCATATCGAGTCTTGTCCAATAAGATAGTCTCTGAGAGCGATTTTATTTTATAAAAAAATTCTCTTTTCTAAATCTCCATAGGCTTGGTTTAATAGCATAGAAAGTTTAATAGGACAACTTTTTTCTCTTTTCTAAACCAGTAGCTTCTTCAACCTCCTTTATTTTTGGATTTTTAATGCTCCTAACGTTTTGAGGCATTTTGAATTTTATATACTAATCTACTGTTACCCCACCTTATCTCGCGGCATAATGGTGTTTCCTATCAATCCATGCCATTCGTGGTAGTTTACCTGACAAATTGGGAGTTGTAGCCATTATAGTTGTAATTTTTTTGTCTTTGTTGGCTTTACCTTTCTTGAACAGTATGCTTACACATAGATTAAGTTTTCAATCAATTCACTAAGGAATATGGGTGGATCTGATGTTATCTTGTGAAGGCACCATTTATTATTAATGGAAAAAAATCTTTTTCTTTTTGCACATTTTCTTTGCCACAACACTCATTTTGTGATTGGTTAAACTAGGATTTTCAAATCTGTACATGAATGAGACTAATCACACCTGCTAAGTTAAAAATTATAAAATTAATCATTTTTTCATTGACGAATGATTTTTGCACTATTCATTTACAACAAATAAGTGACCAACTTTATTAATAGTGTTGAGATAGGGAAAATGACTGTACTTATACTATAGGAGACGATTGTATGGTTGGACTTCCAATTTGGAGAGCAGACCATGCAAGCTTAGTATGGATTTTGAATCTTCGTTTGCTAACTAACTAGGACATGAGACATTAAGTTATCCATCCATTTCACTTAACAAACTAAAACTAATATTATGGTCTACACATGCCAACATACATGAATTAACATCAAAATAATTGTCTGTACGAGCCCTTCAAGATAACAACACTCCTATTATGCCATCAAAACCTACAAATAACAAAAGCATCAGGTAATCTAAGAATCTTTATAATGGAGTGCCTCACTTACCTCTTTTAATTGTATCAAAAATGTTATTCACAATTCACAATAACTTTCAGTCTTTGGAAAAGTACCTGGAACTTAAAATAGGACACCTAGTCCTAGATTAGTTTCAATGAGTTGCCCTAGAATCTGCCAAAGATTGGAGGGAGAAAAAAGAGGTGAAGCATTTCACTGGCATTAGTGAAAATGATAATATCTTCTTCAAGAAGAGAAGGAATTGCTATGAATTGATAGCCCTAAAGAAAAAGGCACACTAATTGGAAGGAAAGCACTAACATGAACTACTTTAACCATTGTGCTTGTGAATGTGAGCACTTTCATCAAATCCTTAGAATTTAGCTCCTACCAACATCCTCATTCCATTGTGCTTCCTACTCATTGAACAAAATCAAAATTTTTTACTGACCATTTTTTATCAAATTAGAGGGTATTGCATGTCACCACAAAACCATGGTTTACTTAGTGGCTAAGTTGAATTTTTCATTTAAATAGAATTCGTTCTTTTTTATAATCCATTTTCAAACATTGATTAATTCCTCTAAGAGGAATGCCTTAAATGTTTTGGCAGAACTCATACCATATCGTACACTGATGAGCTTGACTTATTTTTTAGTGGATCAATTGGGGGTCTCTGGACTAGGTTAGATTGGGAAATATTAAAGCTGAAATGTGCTTAGTTTCTTAGTTGGCTATAAATTGAAAGCATGAAAAAGGCAACGTTCTCTCTGTAGGCCAAAAGAAAATATTTCACTTACACCCTCAACTTTAGTCAATCATCATGTGCTAGTTCTTGATCTTTAGTATTTTTGTGTTGTATCTTTCATTAGGGCCTCAAAGGAATTGAGACAACCAATTTTCTATCAACCAGTGAATTCCTTTTTGGAAAATCGTGCTCTTGAAGGACAACATTGGGATAGTTGATAAAACATATTTGATGAAAGTTAGCCTAACATAGTGAAGAATGCCATCTCTGAACTTGTTGAAGGATCTTGTCCATAATAACAAAGAAGAATGTATTTTTGTATCTACCATATATAAAAGGAATACCAAAGGCATTAAACTGGAAATTTGTTGGTTGAATATCTTATTGTGTTGGCAATCAGTGCCTCTAGTCTAGCAGGGGATTTAGATGCCAACTTGAAATAACTTTGTGTGTAATGAAAAACTTTTGAGATTTGAAAGAGATTAGAAGGACCCTACTAAGGGCCTCTTTAGCATTGCTGAGAGGTGGTGATGGCATTGGGCTTTTTTGTTGCAACTCCCCATGATGAATTGAAGAAGCCATTTTCTTTTCCAGTGTATAAATAAAAGGCTAACATCACATGAATGTATTTGATCCAATTGGTGTGAAAATGCCTTCATATTAAAAAGAGAAACACATTATCTATATCAACCCCTTACCGTAACCCCAGTATACCATAGCAGTGTTTCTAGCTCAACAATTTCTATTAGACAAATGGCATGAGCAAGATGCTTTTAATTAAATTTTGAGCCTTCTTTTAGCAATGTTGAATTGTGGTGATGTCATTGGGCCTTTTTTTGCAAATCCCCATGATGAATTGAAGAAGTCATTTAATTTTTCAGTGTATAAATAAAAGGCTAAACATCACATGAATATATTTGATCCAATTAGTGTGAAAGTGCCTTTGTATTAAAAAGAGAAACACAATAGCTATACCGTAACTCTAGCATGACATAGCTGTGTTTCTAGCTCAACAATTTTTTATTAGACAAATGGCATGAGCAAGATGCTTTTAAGAGGAGTTTGAGCTTTCTTATAGCATCAAAACATCAATGAAATAGTCTTATTTAAAACATGTTCTCATAATTAGGGTTGTCAATTTGGCTCATTCTTCATGAACAGCTCGTGTTTGGCTCGTTAAGCAGCTCGTGTTCGGTTGGTTCGTTAAGCCTAACGAGCCGAAGACGAACAAATTTTTAAGCTCGAAATGTAAACGAGCCGAACACGAACAACAGTTTGTTCGCTCGTGTTCG
>NW_018164678.1:269113-339694 GCF_001263595.1 Phalaenopsis equestris
CAAGCTCGGCTCTTTTCCAGCCCTACTCATAATCTATTTATTGTACAAGCCTATCGCAACTCATGAGGCCATTTGATGCACGGATTTTATTTATAATAGTTTTTAACGTCAAATTTCTGTCACTAGTGCCTCTGCACATCTTTGAATTAATTTAAGCTACGCCCTTTATTATTTCCTTTAGGAAACTCTGATTCAACATCATATAGCATAGGGCAACAAATAAGAAGAAAATAATTGGCTTCTTTTGTGGCATTGACAACAACTAATTCTTCTTTTTCACACTCACCGTTACAAATCATCAGTTGAAGGTACTTGAACAATGTTTATACTATTTATCTATTCTGGCAATGTAAGAAAGTTTTGCTTGTCAACCATGTCACTTGTTCTGTTATGAATTTTATGTCGAAAGTGAAATATTATGCTGAATATGGATGCTTACCAATATAGAGGATTCATATTTACGAGAGTTTGTAATATGATTTTGAAATATTTATTCAACGACAAGTCAAAATTCCCATAATGAATGGAGTCAAATTCTTTCACAATTGATTTTGGAGCACCTGATTTCTTAAACAACTTATCTTATTTCATAGCAAATGAGCACATGCTTTGGATGACCATTCATTAGCTTCCTTCTTATCTGGCATATGAAGCGTAAAAATAATTTGGTTGTGCATTGTAATTTTTTCAATTTCATTACTTACAAAAGCTTATCATATTTGTTTGAATGGTACATACATTCTATAATTCGACTTTCACTCAATGCATACTTTGTTTGGGTATATTCTACATTTATTGAATGATGAAAATGGATTGTGGGCTTATGTGTCTTAAAGGGATTCATCCAACTCTTCTTATTTGATAAAACTAAAAAAAAAAAAAAAAAAAATAAATCTATGAAGCATGGACATAACATTACATGAACAGGACGAAATAGCATAGTTTCAAAAAGTAGTGTATGAGACTCTATGAACACATTTTTTTATACTTAATAAATTATTAATTAAAATATATGTTTTTCACTATTATTTATTAAAGACATCATAAAATGAATTATGCAATCACAGAAGTTTGGCAATATCAATTTGACATTTAAAATATAAAAAAATATTTTTGGAAAAGTTAATATCAATGTAAACCTTAATATGACAAAACAAAATATAGGTTATCACTAATTAGAGTCAACACATTCATTAATAAGATCATCATTAGGGCTAGTTCCATTGCCCTTTTTAATGACACATTCAACTTCATCTAGAAGAAAATTCAGTTTCTAAGCAAGACTTGTTAAGAGAAATATTAGCAACTTTATCTATTTCCATATCATTATTGTAGCTAATATCTCTATCAATATCCAATAATTTTTGTCTCCCATTTACTTATCCTGGGCACCTCCTAGATAAAATATGGAGATCAGTACTAAAAAATATTAAATTTTCTCTCTGCTAAGAATTGATTTGGTTTCTCAAGTGAATTGATGAAAGAATACACACTTTTATTTTTCATAATAAGACGATGGGTATAACTCAGCCAATAATTTAAAAGCTGTACTTTACATTCATTAGGAAATAGCTTCATAAATCATTCACTACACTTTTACCATAATGTCTCTATAAGCTATAGAATCATGATCAACGAATGCACCACTAAATCCAAAGAAATCGACGAACTTCAAATTAATAGATGATTTTTTCTCAGAATTTGAAAAAATTCTCTTTAAACATTTTTTTCTCTCGTTTGTTATCTCCGTATTTTTATATAGAGTAACACGATTTAGAGTTTCACTTGGTCAATTATGGTTGTAATATATAATAACAAAGTGCATCTACTTAGTAGCATTACTAACCAAAAAATAGGATTAATAAGAAGTAAGCAGAAAATTAAATTTTATTTTAGATCAGGAGAGTGACCTAAACAATGAATGAAACTACTACTTTTATTTCATATTTCTACTATGATATCATATACAATCTTATAAGAAGTCAGTCTTTATTATATTTTTTTTGCTCGTGTCAATATATCATTTCTTTCATATTCTTTATTACATAATCAAGCATATCATATAAAAGGTTTATATGAGATTTATCTGAATTAGCCACTCTCAACATGTTATATATAGGCTCTGTAAAAACAATAATATAATCTATCTTGTCCCAACACATATCCAAAATATTTTCCTCCGTAAATTGTTTTATCTATATTATCATCACGATATATGCTCCATTTGCCATTACTCACCATAGTATGTAGTCCTTATTTTATTATTTCGATCATTCCTTTAAGTAGATTTTCCTCCTATTGGGAGTGGGGTACATTCCCATTTACCCTAAATCTATAAATGTGTTGTTTTTATGCTTTTAAGTAATTTTTGGTTCAGAGTTATATGAGGACAACCACCAACATCCATTTTTCCGTTCGAGGGCTGTATCCGAGTAGGCGGTACTTCGGTTGTATCTCCCTCTCGAGGTGGTGTTTACCTTCCCCATTTCTCTTTCGTATCCTCCCTACGCTGCTCCCGTCCGTCGTTCCCTGCTGCAACCACCCAGAATAGCTGACGATTCTGTTCTTGCAATTTTTGCATCTCAGCAAAAGTTCCCTGTGATTCCAGTGCCCCGCTTGCTGTCATCACTGTGCCAGCCCTCTTGCAATTTCTTACAGCTCACAGCCATCCAGCTACTCCATACTCATTTTCATTGCCGTTCCAACCCTTCCTCATTGCTGACCTCGCTTTCCTTGCTCTTCACCATTGCTTCCGCAGTCACAACACCTTCCTTTTATTGTTTTTCTACTATCTAGCAGTTCCAAACAACAAACAGTCGTTGTTCAGACTGCCATCCCTTGCTGCCCCGTTGTTCTAGCTGCCCATAATCGCTGTTGTCCTTTATCCACTGTCCGGAAGCCCCTTATCTATCCTACCACCACCTCTGCAAGTCCCCTTAACCGTTATCACCATCACTTGGTATCCGCTCTAACGCGAGTTTGCGTGTCATGTGTCTTGTATTTTCCCTTTGAAGTGTGTTTGTTTGTAGCCGTTTATTTTCTTTTAGTAATAATATTTGTTTTTTATTGTTGTTTGGGTCACTTTCAATACTGTTTTTCTCCCACAGACAGATGACAATTAGCGAGAAATATTTAAATTTTAGAGGATTTACTCCGTTTATGTGCACTTGATTTTGGTGGAGGATGAGAGTTACATGTATCTCAAATTGAATTTGCCTATTTTACTAGTCATCAGGCAAGCATTGAAATGACTTCGTACGAAGCTCTTTATGAAAAAAAACTATAGAATACCATTTTGTTGGGTTGATGTAGGTAAAAGAAAAAAAATTATTGTTGTAGATTTAGTAGATCATGCTAGTAAAAAGATTCAGCTGAGTAAAGATAGGTTAAAGACTACACAAATAAATAAAGGAAATATTATGATGCTAAAAATACGCCAACTAAATTTGAAGTTGAATTTATTTTTATCAAAGTTAGTCTATTGGAAGGAAAAATTGAAAAGTTGAGTCGAAGATTTGTTGATATATATTAAATCATGAAGAAAATTGGAAAGGTGGCTTGCAGATTGACTTTACTAACTGACAATTAGAGTACATAATATTTTTCATATTTTTTCACTCAGAAAATTTGTTACTAATGAATCAAATATAATAATTGCAGATTTAGTTTATACATAATCTGATTTGACACATATAGAGGAACCTATGAATTATGATGTGAAGAATCTTCGTAATAAAGAGATTCTATTTGTAAACATTTTATGAAAATATGAGTCAACAAATGATAGTACTTGAAAGAAAGTTTCAGTATGCATAAAAAATATCCACAACTATTCAGTTGAGATATGCCTGTTTTCATTATAGTTTTAATCTGAAGATGAAATTTTTATAAAGAGAGCAAATTGTTATAACTGTAAAAAGTTATAAATTTTAATTAATAGGTCGATTCAATGTAACCATCTCAATGGTTTTGTGTTAGGGAGTCGAGTGTCCCCACTCAAAACAAACAGAGAAACAATGGGAGAGAGTAGAAGATGAGAGGCTCTGTGCATGAAAGGAGAAGAAAGAAACTTGTACGTAAAGTAGCAGACGAGCGTTTCAAACTTTCTAAATGAGGGTTTTCAGGCAAGCGGCTTCAAGGTGTGAAGGGCAACAAGACGTTGCTTGTTGGGCTTGAGAGATGATGCGAATTGAATGTGGGGCTCATTTCATGCTTAACAGGGAGCAGGTCGTGCGCGTTATGTGTGAAGGATAGAGAAGCCTCGCAGTCGAAGCCTCACAGTCGAAGCCTTGTGCATGCTTGCGTGCAGGTAAACATCTGTGCACGAAGAAGTGTAGGAGACGGGCGACGGTGCAGTCATGCGAGACAGTGAAGAGGGAGTCTCACATGTGGCAGATCGAACCAAGCCAATGAAGCCTAAGTAAGATTAGTGTAACTTTATTTTCATATTATTTAATTTAAATTAATTTTATACGAATTAATGTTAGTTTATACTAATTTATATTATAAATCTCAAATCATAGAGTTCTTGCTTCATAAAATTGGAAGATATATATATTCTAAATAAATTTTAAAGCATTAATATGAGATTTTGTTAATTAAAAATAAAAAAAAGAAGAAGAGGAAGGCAATTCAGAATTGTGATCGAGAAAGGATTATTGACAATGAATGTAGAGGTAAGGTTAGCATTTACTCTTTATTAAATTTATGAAATGGAATTTCGTGTCTCAACATTTAATTATGATTAAAATGTAAATAAAAAATTAGAGGCAGAAGAATAATTGAATATGAAGAAAGTTGACGACATTAAAGGTTTGTGTTTATTTGATATTTATTTATAATCAATCAAATTATTATGTATTACAATATATTTTATTGCTATTTAAAATTAGAAAGTAGAAGCAAAAGGATTTTAGATTTAAAATCCAAAAGAGATTGTCAGATAAATCACTTAAAGTATTTTCTCATTTAAGTTAAGGTAATGTTTGAATTCATTTGAAGTCATAGGTATTCAATATTATTTTATAAATCAAATTTAAAAATTCAATTTAAGATAACACAAGTTAAATGATCATTTATAAGTTGAAATTAAGATGAGCAATTATTATTTTATTTATATTAAATTCAATTTCTTTTATTTTTAAAATGTTTCATTTATGCTTATACATTAAAAAAAATTTACGATTGAAAGAATATTAACTTTTAAAAAATATTATCTTATTATTTAAATTCTTTGACTTTTTATTCCACATTAAATAATAAATAAATAAATTTAATTATTGAAAGAAATAAAATTGTGAATTAAAAATTTATTGCTTAGTATATCAGGTGTTAGCCCTCTATAATATTAGTTGATCATGTTTTTATACTCTCGCAGTTTAAAGATAAAAAAAAATGAAAAATGTTATATTTTCATAATAAAATGTTAAAGGTTGTGTTTTTATGATATAAAATGTTAAATATTGTATTTTTATTAGTACATTTTGACAGTGTTCTTGAGGCGACTTCTTGAAAAGAAAAGAAAAAAAAGAATAAATGTAAATTATTAAAATGATGAAAATGTAATTGGTTAAGATAATTTAATAAAGAGTTTTATAAAATGAAAAATATAATGCTTATTTTAAGGATTGATCATTAAATTTTTTTGAACATTCATGTCAGGCATTTGCATAACGGTTTATGCATAATAAGTGGTAATTATTTACTAAATTATTTAAAATTTAACATGTTTAATTATTCTTTCAGGAAAATGTTTGCTAAATTGGTATGACTGATAATAAAGAGTTTGTTTACAGGAGAGAGATTGTTGAAAATCAGTAGTAGCTTGTTAGGCTTATATTTTTTTAATCACTTTTATTCTACTATTTATTTTACTATATCTCTGAATGATCTTATGTGTTTGTTAGGGGATGATTACTTATGTATTGTGGATTAGTGTCTCTTTAATAATTGAATATTTTTGTGGACATGTAATTTTTACTGTCTAACCGTCTATTCCTGTTATGATTAACCTCAAGCTCTTAGGTTGAGTCATGACCCTCATGAATTAAACAAATTAAAATTAGAAATTATTTTATTAGAGACCATATATCTATGAAGATGTAAATAAAATTTAAAGGTAAATAATTTGAAATTGTAAATATATTCACAAAATCCTTAAATGAAGAACAATTTTGTGAGCTTAGAGGAAAATTAATACTGCTTGACCTTCATTTATGATTTCTTATATATTGATTACATTATTGATTTATAATTATCGTCCATTTACCATCCTTTATTTTATTTTACCAAAGTGGGAGAAATACATATGTTGGTTGATTTTAATTATTTTTATATGCATATATTTATGGGTGATTATCAGAATAATCAATGTTATTACGAAATTGAGAGATGCGTCATTTTGTATATCCAATTTAATGACTATCCAACATAAGTTTGTCATCATTAAATAGAGGGAGATTGTTTACCCAATGAGTCTATAATATACATGAATTTATTTTGATCATAACGCATATTAGGAGTTCTAATCCCTTATATTGAATGATTTGAGGATTAAATGGTGACATAAACTTTAGACTTTAAGAGGACAAAGATTAAATTGGATGATCATGAGAGTTGAAAGATGATAAACAATCCAGATGGTAATCATACGTTAAAGAGGCTCAAGAATATATTCCTTAGTTTTTGAAGTGTTCTTAAAGTCGTTAGATTTGTAATTTCAAAATTCTCCCTCAAACTCAAACTTTAAAAGAGAAAAAAATTTAAAATTAAAATTAAAATTTATTTTTAATATTATGAAGTTTTAAAAAGTTCACATTCAATTATATTAATTAAAAGTAATAAAGCTATATTTTTCAAATTTTATTTTGCATACTTAAAATTTTTGTTTTAATTTGAAATTTTTATGATTAATTATATTCATTTATTATATATAAATTAAATAAATAAAAAAATAATCACACACACACACACACAGACACACACTTCTATATAAATTATTTCAGATTTTTCTAAAGTTATTCAATATATTTTGATACTAGCATGAGTATATTAAATTACATATTTTTAAAAAAATATTGGAAATTATCAAAATTTTACTTTTTTTTATTCTATTAGATTCATTCGATTTTTAGATGAAATTTTATAGGTTACATGTTACATTTTTTATATTAAAATTGAATTTACTATGATTTTCCAAATATTAGCTGTTTTTTTCTATTTGGCAGGCCATTGAGTTTAAATTTGATAGCTTTGACTAATCATTAGAACCTGTTTGGGAGAATAATTAAGTCATTTTTAAATAGAGCTGCTATAAATATGCGATGTTTTGATGAGTAAAAAATGGAATAAAAAACTTTTTAAAATTTTTTTTAGTATTGCTCTCTTTCAAAGTCTCTTCGAAGCAATATTTTTTCTTAAGATTATTTTAAGGGTCGGTCCAAACATCTCTTAAAATTTGAGTTCATCCACAGCCACATAACTCGCAAGTAATTTTGAAGTTTTTCATGCAATTGACAAGTTTGTAAGATTGTTTTTAAAATTTTAAGTTTATTTTTTTGTTATGTTTTGTTAAGATTAAATAGTTAGATCTTTGAATTTTTTTTCCATTTTATTACAAATTTAAGAAAATTTTTGTAATTACACTATAATATTTTTGTATACTATGTGTTGGGTTGTTCTTGCCCATTGAGGAATGAATAGGTTGTAAAGGTTTACTCTACCCAGAGGAGGAGGAAATTTTATGATAGTGGAGCTTAGGGGATCGAATCACGTAAAAGTTCTCTTGTATGTTGTCTCTTAATAATTTTTACATGCTTCTGTAATTTTTATGAATTTATTTATTTTATAAATTAAAAATTTAATTCCATATTTATTTAATCTTTTACATATATAATTTTTTAAAAAACACCAATTTACCCCCCTTCCCACTTCTCGGTTGTGCCATACACTTAAACGTATTCAATAATTTTTTATAATCCAAGTCTAATTAAAATGTTGGTATACATTTTTATAACTATGGCAAAGTATTTAATTAATTAAGCAAAAATTATTACTCAAGACTTTCAATAGTTTAGATAGTTATTTAGTAGTGTCAGAAGTAAATTAATACTTAGCATTATTCACATTCCTTTTAATTAATTCTTGTCCACTTACAATAATTACTGAATGATTAATCAATTCACATAATTAACACCAGTGTTTAACCACCATTTGGTTGGTTTTTAAATTTTTAACTTTTATTTTCTTAAATTAATCTTTCTTCTCTATATCCTATATAGTTAGTATTATGTTAAAGCTCACGAAAAATATTTCTTTTTGTCCCTCTCACCCATGTCTGCCTCTCTTTTTTCCTTCTTTTTTCTCTTGTTTCTCTTTCCTGCTCATCAAATTCATAAATTAGGCCTATTTGTAATCATAAATCTAGCCTAGCCTTTGGATATGTTTCTTAGACCCTTGAATCCAGCACAGATTAGATAAATTAAGCTAAATCTGAGATTTGCTTGGAACTCTAAACTTTAGTCGTTTCACTACTATCGGAGATTATAGCAGCCTTAATCTATAATTTCACTCAACCAAATGGTTTTCATTTTGCCATGCTTTTTTTGTTCTTATCATTATGATGGGTGAATTAATTTCACGGTTATGCGAGGGTTGTGTCACGGACTAACTTTTCTCGAGTTATCCGTGCGGCTTTAGCGCTCTCTTTTAGCACTAAATTAACCTAACCTTCCCAACTAACAACTCAAAGCACTCTCTTGAAAGTATAATAGGAAGAAGAGTTGGAGAAGAAAATGCTTCACTAATAAAGAGAGATTATAAAGCTTGAAAGCTTGAAACCTTGGATGGATTGGGATGAGGGCAAGGGACTTTTATTTATAGCTTCCCTCATGTCTTTGGCCTTACACCTAGCCAATGTAGGACTATTTTCCAAGGGAAGCTTTACAATATAATATTCTAGCTTCTAGATAGTTCTATACCATTCTTATGTACATACATATTCTAGATTTTTCTAGGTTGTTCTTTAGGCCTCTATCTTCTAGAATAATCCATCATGTCATAATATCGGTGGGCCGTGACACTCTCTTCCACTTAAGCTCGCAATGCTCTCATTGCGCTTCTCCTCTTGATACTGTTTGATCTTCTCTTTGAATTGCCATAGTGCGACTTCATGCTCCCAACTGGCCTCGCTATCAGGCCATTCTTTCCACTTGATGAGAAACTCCTTGTAGTTTGGTACCCCTCGCCGTCTGATCACCCTGTCAGCCATTATTTCTTGAATTTCTTTGTCGAAGGAGGAGATTATTGCTTTAGGCGCTCGGTTGAAGATCCCTCTTGATGTGTCTTCCATGTCTTCTTGGTAAGGCTTCAACATGCTTGCATGAAAGACATGATGTATCCTTAGTTTTGGTGGCAGGTTGAGTTTATAAGAGACCTTTCCCACTTGCTTCGTCACCTCGAAAGGGCCTTCGTATCTTCGAATCAAACCCTTATGTAACTTCTGAAACGTTTTGAATTGTTGTGGTAGAAGCTTCACAAGGACTAGATCTCCTTCTTTGAAATCAATATTCCTCCATGTTTTGTCTGCCCACTTCTTCATCTTCCTTGCGGCTTTGTGTAATGTTGCTCGAGCTATTTCCCTTTGCTCACTCCAAGATTTGGCAAACTTGAAGGCTGACGGACTTTTCCCTTCGTAGTTGGTTGTAAGGGAGAGGGGAGTCATCGGTTGTTGTCCCATGATTATCTCAAAGGGACTCTTGTTAGTGGATTCATTTATTTGAACGTTGAAAGAAAATTGAGCCACATCAAACAACTTGGCCCAATTTTGTTGATTGACACTCACATAGTGTCGCAGATATAACTCCAAGAGAGCATTGACCCTCTCAATTTCCATCATTCTGAGGATGAAAGCGTGTGGAAAAGTTTAGATCTGATCCCAACATTTTGAATAATTCGGTCCAAAATCTTTTGGTGAAGCGATGATCTCGATCACTGATGATGCTTTGTGGTATCCCCCATAGCTTTACCACTTTGCATAGAAAGAGTCTTGCAGCTTCCTCGGCAGTACAATCGGTGGGTGCAACAATGAATGTTGCCTACTTGCTGAATCTATCCACCACAACTAAGATGCTTCCAAATCCACCTGATTTTGGCAAGCTAGAGATGAAGTTCATAGAGACGCTCTCCCATGATCTTCGAGGAATAGGTTGCGGTTCTAACAACCCCTCTGGTTGTTGAAGGACAGCTTTGTCTTGTTGGCATACAAGACAAGTGCAAACATATTCTTCTATCCCTTCCTTCATCCCTGGCCAGTAGTAATTTGTTTTTAAAAGTGCAAGAGTTCGCTTCATACCTAGGTGTCCTGCTTATAAAGAGTCATGACATTCATTGATTAGCTTCTTTCTTAAGTTGCCCCACCTTGGTATGTAGATGCGTCGTCCTTTGGTGTAAAGGATATCTTCATCCATCCAGAACTTCTTGGTTTTTTCCTCCTTCACTAAAGCAATAATACTTTGGGCTTGTGGATCGGAGACCAAACCTTCTTTTATTTTGTCTATGAGGGAGCTGGAGACTTGTGACAAGCTTGCAAGTTTTGCTTTTCGGCTTAGTGCATCCGCAACTGCATTGACCTTCTCTGGCTTATACTTCAAGATGTAATCAAATTCTGCCATCTTGCTTGCTTAGGACTTAGCTTCTTCTGAGGCTGGAAGTAGTTGGTGGCAATATTATCTGCCATGACTTGGAATTTGGAGCCGAGCAAGTAGTGTCTCCATACTCTAAGACGATGTATGATGGCTGTTATCTCCTTTTCTTGGACTGTATAGCGACGCTGTGTCTCATTAAATTTTCTGCTTTCATAGGCAATTGGGTGCCTATCTTCAATGAGTACCCCTTCAATAGCAAAGTCTAAAGCATCGATATGCTCACATACCTTGGTATGATCAGGAAGGCTGAGTATGGGTTCTTCACTGATTGCCTCTTTGAGGTCTTCATAAGTTTCATGACACTCACTATTATATTCCCACGACTTATTCTTCTTGAGTAAGTCCGTCAACAGAGTAGCTCTTGCAGAGCAGCCCTTTATGAATCGCCGATACTAGTTAATAAGTCCCGAGAAGGATCTTAGTTCAGGTACCTTGGTAGGATGTTCCCAATCTTGGATGGCTTTGACATTGCTTTCTTCCATCATGAGCTTTCCCTCTTTCCCTCCTTTATCTATGCCCCCAAGAACGCCACTTCTTGTTTGGCAAAGGAACATTTTGCTTTCTTGATGTATAACTTGTTTTCTCTAAGAACTTTGAATACGTCTCGGAGATGTTTTAGATGATCTTGGAGAGTGTTGCTATACACCACTATATCATCCAAGTAGACGACAACAAACTGGTCCAATTATGGCTGGAATAGTTTGTTTATCAAAGTGCAAAATGTAGTAGGAGCATTGATTAGGCCGAAAGACATCATCAAAAATTTGAATGACCCATACCTGGTCACACAAGTGGTCTTTGGTTCATCTCCTTTTGTTATCCTCACTTGGTAGTAGTCTGATCGGAGATTCAATTTTGAGACCAATTTTGAGAAGTATCTTGCATCTTGCACTCCCCAGTTTATCAAAAATGTCGGCAATGAGAGGGATTGAATATTTGTTCTTCACGGTAATTTTGTTCAAAGCCCAATAATCTATACACATGCGTAAGGAACCGTCCTTCTTTTGAAATAGAACTGGAGCACCAAAAGGGGCTTTAGATGGTCGGATAAATCCTGCCTCCAATAACTCTTTCAATTGATTGCGTAGTTCTGCCAATTCTGGAGGTGCCATGCGGAAAGCTCCCATTGCTGGTGGCTTAGTCCCTGGCTCCAGCTCTCCAGCTCAATTTGGTGATCGAGTGATCGACCTCCCGTCTTGGCGGTAGTTCCTTCAATAATTCTGGTGGTGCCACATCTTTGAACTCTTCAAGTACTTCCACTACTTCCCTTAGCATGGCTTCTTCAGGCTTCAATTCTTCGTTGGAGTCATGAAGGATAGCCAAGTAGCTCTCCTCCTCTCGTCGAATGCCCTTCTTGAATTGAATGGTTGATAACATCTTGGTCTCCTGCTGCCTAGCTCTTGTTGTCGGTACTAGGCAAGCTTGATCGCCTCCCATGATACACATGCTATTGGCAAATGGTATCGGGAACGCCTTTACTTGGTCCAAGAATCTATACCAAGGATTACCTTGAAATCATCCATGGGAATGATTGAGAAATTTAGCGTACCTGACCAATCCCCTACACATGTCTTCACTCCTTTAGCCACTCTATGGATCAGCTTAGCTGCAGAGTTAACCGCCTTGATGGAGCCCCCACCTCCAGTTATTTGCAGACCCATCTTCCTTGCTTCTTCAATATAGATGAAATTGTGAGAAGCTCTCGTATCTACATTGCATTAGTAGATGTCTTCCCTATAATCACCTCTACAAAGAGAAGCCCTTTTGTCGTGGTTTCTGGAGAGGAGCATACCGCATTGAGTAGTTGCATGGTTCCCACCCGAGCGTCCATGTTATTTTCCTCTACCTCTTGATGACTTGCAAGGAGAGAGCTCAGAGCTTTCTTCTGCGGACAATCCCTTACCCAATGTGGTCCTCCACAAAGGAAACAATTGTTGTATGGTTTAGTCTTGTTGTTGTTGTTAAACTTCCCCTTGTCTCTTGCTTTGAACGAGGTCTACTCGTGATGATTCTCTTCCTTGTGTTGCTCTCGATCTCCCCCACTTCTGACATAGTTGCTCTTCTTTTCTTTTGGCTTTGTAGACTTCTTTGTATAGTCCACCAAGCTTTCTGCAATGGCGATGGCGGAAGCGAGATCTTGTGCACCACGCCTCCTAAGCTCCGTCTTTGCCCATTGTTGGATTCCATCCATGAAGTTGAATAGAACATCCTTGTCTGACATATCTGGGGTTTCAAGGATCAGACTAGTAAACTCCTTGATATATTCTCGGATCGATCCTATTTGCTTGAGTCTTCGCAATTGGGCTTTAGCCCCATCCTCCGCATCTTCAGGATAGAACTGTCTCTTTAGCTCTTTCTTAAAGTCATCAAAAGTGGAGATGATACACATATCTTTTTCGACATCTCCTCGCCTTCTTCTCCACCATAGCATAGCAATATTTGAAAGGAAAAGAGTAGCAAATTGGAATTCTTGCCTCTTCATCCGTGATCCCCATCGCTATGAAGTATTGCTTCAGTCCCAATAAGAAGTTATCCACTTTTGCATCACGAGTTTCTTCAAAACTCTTTGGTTTTGGCACCTCAATCCTATTGGATTCGAAGGTTTGATGGTTGGTGGGTGTCACTAGTGCCCTCTTGCACAACGAAATGTCCCCACACATCTCCTCCAAGCTAGCACGCATGTCAGTCATCTCTTCCTTATAGGCACTTCGCACCTCTTGGAGCTTCCCCATAAAATCCTCCCGCAACTTAGCCACTTGGTCCATTAAGGTCTCCTCAAGTTGGAGCATCATACCTCTGATTGTTGAATGGATGGTAACGTCCTCCTCCTCGAGTCCATCAACCCTTTGGTCAAGGTCCTCTACTTGGCCCTCCATGCCATTCATTGCCTCCTCCATTCGAGCAAAACTCGAATCAAAGCCATGCATGATCTTCTTAGACCTCCCATATGGCTTGGGTGCAACGGGGTCCCTTTGCTCCTAGCGACCTCGCCCTTGAGATGACTCCACATTAGTGGCTTCCGACTCCATCACGTGCTCCATTGACGCTTTTCTCCTTCACTAGAAACTAAGGCTCTGATACCAACTGTCACGGATTAACTTTCCTCGAGTTATCCATGCGGCTTTAGCGCTCTATTTTAGCACTAAATCAGCCTAACCTTCCCAACTAACAACTCAAAGCACTCTCTTGAAAGTAGAATAGGAAGAAGAGTTAGAGAAGAAAATGCTTCACTAATAAAGAGAAATTACAAAGCTTGAAAACTTGAAACCTTGGATGGATTGGGATCAGGGGAAGAGACTCTTATTTATAGCTTCCCCCATGTCTTTGGTCTTACACCTAGCTTACACATAACCATAGCCAATGTGAGACTATTTTTCAAGGGAAGCTTTACAATATAATATTCTAGCTCTAGATAGTTCTATATCATTCTTATGTACATACATATTCTAGATTCTTCTAGGTTGTTCTTAAGGCCTCCATCTTCTAGAATAATCCATCATGTCATAGTATCGGTGGGGTGTGACAGTTGGCTCTCGTTCTATTGAAGAAGTGATTTCTTCATCATATCTATGTTAATTAAACTTCATGTTTTTGTAGTGTTATCTTGGAGAAATGTGTGTTTTATGCTTTTTAGCTCAATGTGTTGTTTTATTTGAGTTATTTTTCCTTACTGCAGTTGTGACCTAACAAAACCATGCTTCCTTTATGATCATTCCATGATCCTTTGAACTGACTGAAAATGGAAATGACAGAAAATTAAATGGAATATCCTTAGATAGTAAGATTTGGATCATCCTGTTGGCATTTTCTTACAGTCTAAGTATATTTATTTGTACTAAGCTAGTGCACATGCTTCAAGGAGATTGTACTTGGCCCATCATGTGATTGCCACGTGGCATAATTTTTTAATTTAAATTCAAACATATTTAAAATTTACTTTTCATGTAATGCTCGTCATTAATTTTAAATTTGAACATGACACGTGACATAATTTGATTTTGAAATGACTATTTTAATTAATACTTAACTCTCAGTTCATCAAAATCCTTATTTTTAAGTTTCAGTTTAGACTGAAAATTGCAATATTTTTTATGCAGACACTCGATTATTAACTAATGTGCTACTTTTAATCTAATGGATAAGTTAATAGAAACGATTTGAATTTAATTTTATATTTTTTCAATTAAAATCTACTTGTGTTTTAATTTATTTTCTTATTCGACCAGGAGCCTTTGTAACACATCTAATGATTCAATATTCTTATCATGCATTGCAACTCATGGGAACTGCCTATTGTTTCTATATCCCAAGTTTTTGGCAATGTGAAGGAAGAAATAGAATAGTTGATTTTTATTTTTAATTTTTTATTTTGTATGGGTTTTTCTTAATGACTTGAACCCTTTTTGTCTCCCCTCACATGTCAAATAAATATATACATCCTGAAAATTGAGAACAAGCTAGTTGGCATTAGAGAGTGCTAATTATTAATTTTGTTATGCATGGTTAGGTGCTTGCAGTTATATAGGCTCACTTACATTGGAGCACTGCAAAGTTTAATATTTGTATTTTTGAATGGTTTTGTCCAGGAACCTTTCTGATGTTTTGTTTGAAGCAATTTCCAAGGGACAAATTCTTTCACTATACCAAGGACTTGGCACAAAGAACTTACATTCTGTCATAGCACAATTTGTGTACTTCTATGGTTATAGCTATTTCAAACGACTTTATCTTATGAAGAGTGGAGTCAAATCCATTGGAACGACTGTGAACTTGATTATTGCAGCTGGTGCTGGTGCTTGCACTGCTATTATCACCCAGGTTTATATATGTTTTTCAACACGAGCTTGAATACCAGCTGTATGACATGAGTTTAGGGTTATTAATTTGTTTATCCTATAGCCATTGGATACAGCAGCTTCCAGGATGCAAACAAGTTCCTTTGGAAAATCGAAGGGATTGTGGGAAACCCTTACAAATGGTTCATTGACTGAAGCTTTTGATGGTCTAAGCATATCTCTTGTCTTGACATCAAATCCTGCTATTCAGGTACGTACTAATTCACATGGCTCAAATCGCCAGAAATGTCCTGTTGCCTGTCATTTATGATTTTTTTTTCTATATGACATTCTATCTTTTCCCATCTATCATATGGATGAGCATGTTCTCGCATCTTTGGGAATGTGTTACATCATTTAGTTTTTTTCATTCACTAGATTTTTTTTTAATGATTGTGCTATGTAGTTTTTTGGCATTTTATAGTAAGGTTTAGGTTGTGAATTTTTTTCCTAATTTTTATTTGTAAATTTAGAAACTACCATGTTGGAGTATCTGGTTTGGGACCCAGGATTTGCATTGGAGTGATGGATTTTTGGCTAGTAAGCTTCGAAAGATGTTTGGAAGGTGTAGAAGGAATGGGCTAAGGGTCGAATGAGTGGACCTAAGGAAAATCCTAAGTTAGGAGCCAAAGCAACGAACTAGGTTTTGAATGAGTGGTCCTAAGAAAAATCCTAAGTCCAGAGTTGACCGACCAAAGGGAAGCCCAAACATAAAACCCCTAAATCCAACTATAGACTTCAGTTGTGGAGGATCTAGGCCACTGTAGGGCTTGGAAATGCTTGAAAATTTTTGATTAGGATGTCTAGTTGTGATATGAAATTTTTCATAAGATTTTACCATCTTTTGATATTTTCTCTAGATTTTATATTAGGGGCATTTCACACAATTCTTATTGATTTACATGCCTAATACCAGAGTTTTGACTTTTACATTTTTAGCACTCAAATCTTTTTATATCACATTAAAAATATCATTATTACTAACTTTTTAAAAATGAAATTCATCTTTTTATGTAAAGTTAAAGTGATATTAATGTAAATATCAATGTTTAGGTATTAGATAAGTAAATCTATAGGTGGCATTTATGTAAATCTTCCTTTATATTAAGCCTTGGTTATACAGGAATTTAATCTGGTTGCCAGTTCTAAGGTGGATCTTTGGTCTTGGTGGATGTGTTTAGGGTTGGGAAAATTGAGAAGATTCCTCCTTTAAGTTGTAGTAAAATATGTTTAGATTGGATTTAGAGTTTTTTTTTGTTTTGCAAAATTTCAAATGATTTAGGGTGACCAAATAGTTAAGGGATTGAAACTTGGTCTTGTTAACTCTAGCCTTGGCCGACAACCCTAGGTTCGGTTTTGTTAGGGCTTTGTGGGAGGAAAATTAGGAAAGAAGTATGGGAAGGTAGAGAAAGGATGAAACTGTGATTACAATATTAAAATAAAAATTACAAAAGAGAAGATAAATCTCACTTTTCGAAGCAATAGCATGTTTAAGATCACCAAATCCCCCATCTTGTTTGACAGGCTACCAAGCCTTCAACTCGCAGAAGAAATCTCATTTTTTTTTTACTGACAACAACCTTTTCATTCATCAAACTAGCAAATAAATAGTCCAAATATCGCAGAAAAAATCTCAATTTTTTTTACTGACAACAACCTTTTCATTCATCAAACTAGCAAATAAATAGTCCAAATAAAAATTCTTAATCAAAATAGAATAGAAAGCTAGAGGGGGCGGCCTCTTGGTTTGAATGGAGGTAAGTGAACCCCCCACTCCCTGCTAAGCCCTAATCTCATGGAAAATAAATATATTAATTGCTTATTATCCACATAAGTAAATAAACTTAGAGCAAAAACATAATCTTGGAAAAATAAATAAATGAAAAAAAATCCAACTTCAAAATAGATTAGGCTTTTCTCATACTCATTATCATTATACCAATTATTTTGTTACTTCTGACTTCTTCTGATTGGTCCAACTACTTGCTAGACTACATCATGGTCCAATTATAATCTAACCTTTATAATATTTATTTTGGAAACCTTTTGTATTTTTTGACAATAAGACAAGTCATAAAGAGAATTTTACTTAAATAAATCTAGTTTGAGTATATTTTTTCTTTCTTGCATCAATACTTTGTTTATGTTGTTTACACTGCTGTAGCTGTTTTAGCATTTTTTTTCTCTTGTAATGAAATAGGGTTAACTTCTAAAATGGTCCCCTGACTATTCAAATGTGGCCAATCTAATACCAAAATTCTACAATGCTCATCCCTTGATTATTGAAAATTGATCTCAATTGCTCCTTGGGGACTAAATTGTGATCAGTTTTGTATAATAAATAGACTAAATTGAGATCACTTTTGTATCATGATTTTTACTAATGGGACCATTTTGGATCAATTTTTTATAGTTGAAGGACTAAACTGGAGCACTGCAAAATTTTGGGACTAAATTTACCCCATCAGAGTAGTGGGGCACCATTTTGGGATTTTTTTCCTAATAAATAGTTAGTGTTTAAATAACTTGCGAACATATTGCCCGGTTCCATATGCTAGAAGCTTTTGTTTACGTTGAAATTGAAATTATTGGTGGCATCAAATTGTGGGTGCAATGATGGAATAATAAACTTAATGTATTTGGATGATTAAAATTTTGTGTTTATTTTTCCATTCCTTTTGATGCGCTGATGCGTGAGCTTACCGCCCAAAATTGCTGCGGTACTGTAGCTACCTTGATACCGCGAGAATAAATATTGCGGGAAACGGGCCATAATAATCTTGTTTTTTATTATTATGCTTTCTTTCATATTATCCTTCATTTCTTTTTAATTATTTCCTATATATATATATATATATATATATATATTGTATTAGGGTTTGGAAGTCACTTTTTTGCCTGAGTTTGTTTAAGACAACAACCATAGTCTGTTTCTCATATCAAGAGTTGTATCCGAGGGATTGTTTGGTGCTCAAACTGTATCTCTCTCTTGAGGTGGTGTATCTTCCCTATTCCCCTTCCACATCCTCCCCACACTGCTCCCTGCCATCGTTTCTTGCGGCAGCTGCTCGAAACAGTTGCTGACGCTACTCTTCGTGCAGTTTCTACATTTCAGTCCACATTTCCCGCGGTTCCAATGCTGTTCCAGCCACCATAAATCCTCTCGCCTTTCCACCAGTCGTTGTCTCAATATCTGGGGCCATGTCCCTGCGATCTAACCCATCCCAGCTCTCTTGCACAGTCTCTCTGCCACATATTCGCAATTCCAACCCCCAGGAACCTAAATTCCACCTTGTTGTTGCTGCCCAGTCATATCCACCACTTGTTTCACACTCTCACCTTACCAACACACTCCAAACCCACGCTGTTCATCACCACCATCCCGAGATCCCACCTTTGTTTGATTAGTTGTGTCGTGTCTGTTGCTATTTCAGATTTTCGGGGTCGTATTGTTGTATTTTCCCTTTCAAGCATGATGATTTTGATCATCTATTTGGTTTTATCAATAATATTTGTTTTTCGTATCTGGGAAGAGTTTAAGCCTGACTAAATTTGGATAGGTCTAAACATATAGTTGCATTATGTGGCCTGTACTTATTTATAGTCGTTCGGGAAAGTTAACATGATTCTATTGCTTTTCTTGTCACACCATGCTCTCTATCATATAGCGAGCCCCATAAATCAAGTGCAATTGAATGAGAAAAACTCAAACTCTTCCACATAAACAGAAATACCGAATTAGAGTTATCATTTTTATAGAAAACGTTATCTTGATATCCTAATATTTATTAAAACATGAGCCTACACATGTAATGAATGTTACCACAAAATCCAACTGAAGAAGGTAAATATCAAAGTTGAAGTATCAAAAGATTTTGTTTACATGATTCCATTAATTACAATCCAAAAAAAGTTAGAACAATACTATACCACATGATAACTATAAAGAGTTAATGTAAGTGTACATTTGGTTGAAAAGAGGGAATCATGCATACCGCCTTGAGCTGAAACATAATCATCAAAATAAATTCCTTCTTAGTCACCTGCAATACAAGCACAAAAGTACTACATAATGCATTATACTATTATCTACATGGAATTTCCACAGAAATTTCACATTTTATTTACTTCTCTTGAAATCAAATCACTTTGTCATACAAGCTTATGCGATATGCAACACAAATATCTTTAGAATGAATAGGCATATGTATTTCTATCATTCTTTAGAATTAATAAGCATATGTATTTCTATCATTTTTGGCCTTATACTAGTTATGTAATTTTATGAACTTATGTTTCTGTTTTTTTATAATTATGTTTTTCTTTCAGTTACATAGTTTCAAGTGCCTCACATTTAATATATTTCTGGCGAGATTGAATGTAGGCCTTGAGGCACCTCAGCTTATAGTGGCAAACGTAGAATTGTTTTTTTTAAATTTGGGCACATAAATTAATTTTATTATTTGAAATGAAACAAATTTAATTTTTACTACTGAAAATATAAAATATTGATAGTTTATTAATATATAAATAAATATTTAAAATTTAATTGAGGGCATGTGCCACCCCAGAGTTGAACATTTTCTACGGTGATATATACATATGATCTTTTTGACTCAAATAAATCGCACGGATCGAATGAGGGAAGAAAATAAAATTTCAATGTTGTGCAGATTGATAAAAATTTGTTTTAATTGCTTATTTCTCTTTAAGAGAAATTATAATATATTAAATGCATTAAATAAATGTACTTCATTCAATTAAGACGGATGACCAATGGTGTTGAATAAATATAGATTAAAAGCATGTTGCTTATTAAAATCGCATGCCATGATTGCTTTATCGTCTCGAATGAACTTTAAACCGAAGAGAGACAATTTACTATTTTGGCATATATAACATAGCAGATGTGAAGAACATGTACTTACGAAGGTACTTGTAATTAATCTGAATTGGAAAAACGGCCTGCAGAAAAAAACATGTTTATTTGTGTGAATCCAGATTTTCTTAATTACAATTTCAGTTTTGTTATATACTTCCATCCAATAAGCATCATAATTAGAGAGAATCTCATTTAAGATCTCCTGGAGTTGAGATTTTTTGGTACGTATCGCACGTTTCATGAAATGTATGTGCCTCACATGGTGTTCAGTGTTTTGTTTAAACATTTAATAAATCTACGAACAAATGATTTTTGCATGGTGTAGGAGTTGTTTGAGAACCCCAACTAAATTAAGAATTGAATGCAACTTAAAAATATTAATTAACCAAATTAATAAAGAAAATAATAAAATGAATTGAATTCAAGTTTTGACTTTTTGGGCTTGTGCATGAATTGCCTTATTATACTTACTGCGAATATAATGTTAAGACGAGTGTATGATAAGTAGATTAATTTATGTACTAACTTTTTATATTGTCTTGTATCTATATTAAGTTTCTTATTCATCAAGATTCTATTTTTTTTCCTGGTTCAATTGAAGTTTCACATGGCTCATACTCTATCATCTTGGTTTCTTTTAGTCGATTCCTAATATATTTCTGCCATGAGAAAAATATCATTTATTTAGATTGAGGTATTTTTATGCCCAAGAATTAATTGAGTTTTTCAAATTCTTTAATTTCAATTTCTTCAACAAGTCGTCTTTTAGAGCTCTTTTTGCTGTTTATCATTCTTTATAATTTTCATTTTGTTACTATATACAATGAGGATTAAGATTTTATCATCAGGAGAGTATTTCATGAAGAGAGCACGGCCTTCTTGACTTTGCTTCTCTTTAACTCCCACCATAGTCTTAGTAAATCTATCAAATCAAGCTCTTGTTGATTGTTTTAGGCCATTCAAGCCCTTTTTCAAGTGGTATATTTGATTCTTTTTGAGGAAGCGTTGGTGGATCTATATAAACTTTTTCTGATGTCCTCATGTAAGAAATTATTTTTAACATCATATTGTTGTATATGGTACCCATGATATGCTACTAGAGACATTAAAATGCGAAGTTATTTTTGCAACAGATGTAAATATTTCTTGATAGTCAATTTCAAACGATTGAGTATTTCCTTTCGCTATCAATTTTATTTTGTACCTTTCTAGGCTCCCATATGTTTTTTTTATTTGATAGTGAAGATCCATTTGCATCATATTATATTTTATTGGTAAGTTGATAATCTCTCACGTGTGATTTTTTTAAAGGTTTTCATCTTTTGTCGTAGCTCTTTTTAATTATTGTTTTCAGGTGCCTCAAAACAAAATTTGTGAAATGGAGATAGGCTTGACATTGATGTTAGTTATGAAAGCTTTATGAAAGAAGAAAGTTTATGAAAAGATATGCATCGAAAGATGGGATATAAATAATCAGTAGTGTGTTGATTAATATTAGTTTTTAACGGTTATGAGTCCTGGACTTTTTGGAGATCTTGGCTGGGTTTGTTCATTCTTGTATAAACTTGAAAGGATATAGTGAGAACAACATTCGTCAGATTTCTTGATTCAGGTATGTCAAGATAAAAATTTCGTCTAGTTTATCTTTAAGTTGGGAATTCTCCACCTAAAGAAGAGCTTAAGTGAAAGATCTATGAGTTTCATCAAAAGTGATATCCCTTGAAGTAAGAAACAATTTTTTGTAGGTGAATTTTAGCACTTTTTGTGGCAAAATATTCAATGAATATACACTTGAGAGGTGTTGGATTAAATTTTTTCCTATATTTATGGATATGAACATAGCCAATAATATATATCAAAAAAGTTTAGGAGGAACTTTTGAGTAATTTTTTATAAGAAAGAACTCAATCAAATAATTTAGGAGACTTCTAAAATCAATCTCTGGTTGGTAATCTATTGAGTAAATATGTAGTAGTTAGAATTGCTTCTCCCCAATATTGCGGCATTTGATTGTTGAGAAGTGTCCTAGTGACCTCCGAAATATTGTGGCTTTCCCTCTCTGTCACTCTTTTTTGTTTGTGAGTATCAAATTAAGAAGATTGGTGGATAATACCCTTTGTCTCAAAGAAGGACAATAATATCACAATGAATTAACACAAAAAGATAAGTGCATCTAGAGTTGCTTTAATGAAAAATAACATAATAATCTTTAGCAATTTCATAAATTTTACAATTAAAATCTTTGATGTTTATATTTATGAAAAGAAAATGAAACATACATGGAAATTTATAAAAGAAGGCTGTTGTACGCTAACGGTGTGCGGATGATGTCGGTACTATGAGTGATGAAGGAGCATGATGATTGATCTCCATCTTCAAAAAGGTATATCTTATCCTTTTCTCTAGCTTTGCCAATCATCTTCCTCATAGAGGTCCTAAAAAATATAATGATCAATAAAGAAGATGACCTTGCAGTTATGGACTTTGATTAAGTTGTGGATAGGTAAAAGATTAACTGCAAGTTGTGGAATATGCGATATGCTAGTGAGAGTAAATTGGGAGAAATTTAGATGACTCCCTATCCTTCAATAGTTGTTATAGATTCATATGTTACCTTTATTTTTTTTTATTGTTGGGGCATAGTTTGTATGATTGAATTATATTAATAAGGTTTGTCATGTGATCAATGATTGCTGAATTTAATATCTAGGAAGTGAAAGAATTATTTGGGGCATTAAAAGTATTTCAATTGAAAGTTTATTAACAAAATGAGAAGACTCCTTAATTTTTGAATATCTTTTGAGTTAAGCCCTTCTGCCTTTGTTTTCTTTTTGTCATTCTCTTTCATTAAATTTGTAGCTTTCCATTGAGCTTCCTGCATTTGTCTTTGGTGTCATTTCTTTTTACAATTATTTCATGAAATAATTATTTTTGAAAGAAATTTGTTGTTATCTTTTGGAGAACGTTTGGTAATAGAAAATCCTTTTTCTTGGAATTCAGAAGTTGTCATAACAAATGTTTCAAGAGTCGGACCATTGATCTTCAGCCCCATGCGAGAAATATTACTTCATTCAGAGAAGGGTGATTTTCTCTGCTTAGAAATTGGATTCGAATTTGTTCAAATTTATTATTGATTCTCATCAGAAACTTAAAAGATTTTCTTTTGCTCCGTGAATTATTTGAGGATCACCGCATCCTCACAATATGATATTTTGAGATCTTTATAATAGTCTAACTCGAACCAATAGACTTCCATGCCAATGAAGTATTTAATAATAAGAAGACTACCTTATTTGGTAGTGGTGAGCTTTACGTTGATTTCATTGATGAGCTCAACAACTTTCATCTTTGAGAATATTTGTTTAACTGCATTCTAAATCTTTTTTGCAGTAGAGAAAAAGACGAATTTACCACTATTCTTTGGTCATAGTGTTCAACAATCATGTTATCAGCATTGAATCAACTTCCCAATGTTCGAAGTTTGGTTCTTTATGCTCTGGAGGTAGATCTATAATGTATTAGAACTTTTCCTTTTATTTTAGAATGGACTTCACGATTTGGGGCAATTTAAGTTAATGTTTTTCTTTCAAATAATAATATGCTAGAAATCATTGGAATGCTCCTTTAGTCTGACTTTCACTATTAATCATGATTGGTTTCTTTAAAGAGAAGTTAAAGAACCTATAAATAGTGAATAGAATGAGGATCCAACGATGAAAAATAATAAAATTGAAGCGGGAAGCCCTATCCTTGGTAAAAGAGACCAAATGTTTGAAAGAAAAAAAATCCTAACAATGCTTTGATACCATATAGAGAATAAAGAAATAAAAGCTCTCAGGAATTTTGTTGTCCTTATTTTGTACAAGAGAGAAGGTATATTTACATATTCAAAAGGCATTATAAAATAGAAATAAACTAAAAAAGAAAAATGGGGCTAACAGTCCTATGGAAAACACACCAATTGTAATATGAGGTCTAAGATTTTGATCTGTGTGCCTTAACTTCTTTCCAATGATTGGAAAACGAGTGGGCTCCACCATGAAAGTGGTTGAAGGAGAAACTCAACAAGCTGTTTGATTATATTTGCTTAGTTTGCATCTTCATGTTTGCATTTCACCTTTTTATTTATCGTTTCATTTAACTCTTAACCTTCTTCAGTTTGCATGCTTGCATTTTCATTTTTTATTTCCACCATGATTTTGCAAATATAGTTTTGTAGCTTCTGGAGTAGAGTTCATGAAGAATGGGAGAAAAGATTTAGAATTAAAATCCAAGAGTTCACAAGAAAAAAAAAAATTAGAATATGCATAGCCAATCCTTCATGAAGGTTTCAAAATATGTTATCATACCTTGGATGGTATTATAATAATCTTTCTATCAACTTATAAAAACGGGTATATGGATTTTTCATGTGAAATATGAGATTTCATACATGATCGAAATATGCTTGGTTCACATGGATTTAAATTTCAGATTTTTAGAAGCGAAGGAATTGTCTTAAGAAATAATTAATGCATGGAGGAATGAATAAAATGGAAGAGTATTTGATTCCAAGGCAAGGTGATATGATTGTAAGTTGCACTTATTGCTTCAAGACTTTGGTTCTGAGGGTTTTGAGGGCTTGATCTGTCTGTGCTTACTTAGAAGACAAAAAAGACAACATGCAGAACTCCATTCATTTATTATTTTTAATCAATCTTTGGGCCCGACTCCTTTTTGTAATTTTTTTCTTTTATATTATGTCTTAAAAGAGGATATATAATATAATGTTTCATGTGAGGAAAATAGCTTTGGTGCTTTGGAATGAAAGTGGCCATGGTCGTTCCTATGTATTGGAGAGTGTGGGTAGCATTTAAAAAAAAAAGAAAAAAAATGCATGAATCATTTATCTTAAGCTTGAATGAAATTTTTTATTCTTTTCAATATTCATGTATTAAATTTTCTTCACATTCACCTTTATATTCCTTATTGCTAGGCTTGACCATCCAACCGTTTCTCTTTATAGCTGAAAGCTCATCCAAGCAATTTCATGATTTTCATCAATTGGTATCAGAGCATAGAGATCTACTTGCATGCATGTGATGATAGGTTTGGTGACTCTTTTATCTTATTATATACCTTTGGTTAGTTTGTTCAAACTTGTACTATGGGGCTGCTTCTCTCTTTTTCCAGATTTTTATCCACTTGGGTTTTCTTTTTTCAACATTAGGTTTATTATTATTTTTTTTGAATCTCCTTTTGATTCACATTTTGGATGATGGATTGAATTAGAATATTTTTCTTTTATTGTGCATGGAGAAGTAGTTATCTAGTACAGGTTGCATGCTTGCATCTTCATCTTTTCTTTTAAAAATCATCAAGATGTCAAGGTTTGTACTGTTGGTTATGCTAGGAATATTTAGATTTATTTCATTTCTGAGAAAAATTCTCAGGCTTGAAGTAATTGTACGCCAGTAAAAAAAAGGCCTGTTATAGTTCCTGGGCCGTGTTAATTTGGTGATGGATTAGAATGAATTCATTTATTATGTGGTTTATTTTACCCTTTAAGTGATTCCAAAAACCTTACATTGATGTAGAGGAACTTTGATGCAATGCCAACAAGTCTATCAAGTGTGATTGTAAGAAATATAACCTAAGAGAAAATCATGCTCTTATACGTTCTATATCAAATTCACATCAAGTAAAACTTGATTGCCCCATAATTGCAGTACATTTTTCATCAAAAGAAGAAAGGGATTTCATTGTTCCTCTTATTCTTTCAAATGAATGTGATTGCCACATGCAAAACGACCAACAAACTCCTATCTCATCTAGAAGCAAATGCGAAGTAGATTTTGTTCTGGATTTGTGTTGATATTTTCCTGTACTTGTTGATGTTTATTCACTTAGCTAGGTATATGTATAATTTAATTTTATTTATTTTAATAATCATGATTCCTGACCTCTAAAAGATCATGGGTTTTGGATAAGACTTTCATATTAAATGAAAAGCAACAACAAATAAGCTAAAAACAATACTTGCGAAAAAAAAAATTCCCCTAGACTTGAATTCAACATTACCCTCGATGCTAAAAGAACTCAACTACAATTCAGAAAGAGAAAATTAAAGAAAAAAAAACCAAATATATAAAGAAAGGAAAGGGACTTCCCAACCATGTGCACTTCTGCCCTTCTTCGGGTTTTCCATATTACGTCCTCTCCTGCTTCACTCCTGCTTGGTTAAGATACTATCTTCATGAGATAAATTTAATGCTTCAATTCTTTCTTGTTCTAAGGGAGATGCCGTTCTATCTTGTTTATAAGTCCAAAAGATAAAATCAATAACTTTATTAATTTATTGTTAATTTAATCATGTTATGTCATCAAGGAGGCTATATAATACAATGCATCATATATGGAAAATAGTTCAGTGTTTTAGAATGAAAGTGGCGATATTAGGGTTATTTTTGGTGGGAGCTTGGTGGTTCCTCTCCATTGGAGAGCCTGGTAGCTTTCCACCCAAAAAACAAAAAAGAAAACTGGTATCATTTATTTTAAAGCATGAATGAAAATTTCTTTTTCATGTACTAAATTTTCTTCACATTCACCTTTCTATTCCCTATTCCTAGGCTTGGCCAACCAACCCATTCCCTTAATGGCCTAGTGCTCTTCCTAGAAATTCCATGAATATCATCAATTGGTATTGGAGCATAGAAGATCCACTTACGTGTTTGTGATGATAGGTTTTGTGACTCTTTCATCTTGTTAGATAACTTTGGTGAATTTGTTTATACTTGTATTATGATGTTTCTTTTTTTCTTTCTGCTTCCAAATTTTTATCCCCTTGACTTCTTCTTTTTCATCTTTAGGTTTAATCTTTAAAAATCTTTTTTCAAACTTATTTTGATTCATGTTCATCTTTGGCTTGGTGACCGTTATAACTCATTTTGAATGGTGGATGAGATTAGTATATTTTTCTTTTGTTGAGCAAGTAGTTATCTAGTATAGGCTGCATGCTTGTATTTGCTTATTTGGCATCTTCATGTTTTCAATTTTTTCATGCTTTTTTATTTTTATTTTCTTTCATTTCACCATCAGGCCTCTTTAGTTTGCATGCTTGCGTTCCCATTTATAATATTTCCACCTTGATTTTTTAACTACAATTTTATAAATACTGTCAAAGTTAATTCATTGGATGAAGAGTACACGAAGGAGAGAAATGATATAGAACTAAAGTTCAAGAATTTACAGGGAAATTATTTGAATATCAAGCTTGGTTAACCCTTTATAATTATTTGAATATCAAGCTTGGTTAACCCTTTATAATTATTTGAATATCAAGCTTGGTTAACCCTTTATAATTATTTGAATATCAAGCTTGGTTAACCCTTTATAATGATTCTTTATTTGCTATTATGTATTGGGTGGTATTATAATAATACGTTGATCATTAAATAAGAAAGGGTATATAGTTTGTCCTGCAAAATATGGGATTTTTATGTGCATCTTAAATATGCATGGCCACATTCATTTAAATTTCAGATTTTTATTGATGAAGGAATTATTTCAAGAAAGAACTAAAGCATAGAGGAATAAATTGTAGAGGAAGAAATGATTTTAAAGAAGGGACTTATGATTTCAAGGTACAATTAATGCTTCTTGTTTTAAGGGAGTGGCCACTCTATGCTTGCTTACATGAACAAAAGATACCATCCAAAATTTTATCAATTTATTGTTAATGTGATCATGTGATATCTTCAAAGAGGCTACATAATGTAATGTGTCATGTAAGAAAAATTGTTTATTGTTTTGGAAAAAAGGTGGCCTTGTGAAGGTAAGTTTTGGTAGGAGCTTAGTGGTTCTTGTCTATCGAAAGCTTGGCGACTTTACCTAAATAGATTTTTATCATTTATCTTAAGCATGAATGAAATTCTTCTTTACTTTTCAACTGTAGCACCGACACTTATAAAAATGTGTCTTACTTGGGTCGGACGCGTATCAGATACCGATTTTTGTCCGACACGCCCCGACACACCTCCGACACTACAAAATATGTTTGAAATTTTTCAGGCCCATACACGTCCGGGAAACACCTCAATACTACGTTGGACTTGAGCTTAACACGATTTCTATAAAATGGAACATGAGAATTAGAAAATTATAAATATACGTCTTGTTTTAATTATTCCTCATTGTTGAAACTGTCCCATATCTCATCATTTTGAAGCTCCCTTTAACATTCTTAAAAAATCGAGCCTCAAAGGTGCATCCAATATTCATCGAAGCCGAGCATTAATAATTTCTCTTTTTTAATCATAAGATTTTTTAAATTTTTATAAATAAGTTGGATCAATTCTTTTGAAACATATTATATCTAATTTTAAAAATTAATTTTCATAAACTAAAGATTTTATAATATAAATTAAATTTATGAAGTTAAATTTTATTCTTGCACAATTCGTGTTTGTGATCTTTTTAACAAAAAATATTGAAAAAAAATATATTTTATATTTATAATTAATTAAAAAGAAAAACGTGCCTATGACACGTCATGTCTTATTTTTTTCAATTATGTCGTGCTGTCGTATTGTGTTGTGTCGGTGTTCGTGCTTCATTGCTTTTTAATATTTTTGTATTAAATTTTTATTACATTCACCTTTATATCCAGGCGAACCACTCTTTCTTCTCCATGGAGGATCCTAGCAATCCCGCTATTTTCATCTCTCTTTCCCTATTCTGATCCTACTCAAAGTATCCACGCAGTTCTATTTATCTTTTCAACAACTTGCTATCTACATAATCTTTTGTTTTAGAAGTTATATTAGAAAATAATTTATTCCTGTTAAAAGTTATGAGGATTAGATTTATTTTCTAATATAACTTTATTTATTTTTTATTTTAGATTTATTTCCTTGGATTTGATTTATTTATTTTCCTATTTTGTATTGTTTCCTATATCTTTAAATAATTCTTATGAATTGATTAATTAGAGATTCTATGTGTTATATCTTTCCTTTCCTTTTTTTTTTTTGCATTTTCTATTTTAGGATTCATGTAAGGGTTATTTATAACCCCTTTTCCTATCAATAATAAGATTCTACGTTATTTTAAGAACCAACTTATTATCAAAGCTAAATCCCCTACCCTAGCCGCCGGTCCTCCCTCCAGAGTCTTTGGACTCCCATATTGCCATCCTCTCTGCTGGGAGGGACGGACTCTCTGTCCTTGCAGGTTGTCCGCAAGCCCTCCCACCCGGAGTAGATCCCCTCCGTTCTTGCCGCAATCCCGCACGATTCTCTCCCTTACCGATCTGTCGAGCCAGGAGTTGCAACTTTGTTGGTCGCCATATAGCGGGAGTCTCTCTCTCTAGTGGAAATCCTAGTTTGCCTGTCGGATTTAGTTCCTCTTTCCATTGAAAATAAGAAAGGAGGATCTCTTTACCCTGTCGTTTCCCTGCTGGATTTTCTAGTCGCAGGACCTCTCTGCCGATCTCTTTCAAGGACCGCCGACAATTTCTCCTGCAGTCTTTCACTTCGCCGGAACTTTCTCTGCGGATTTCAGGCAGAGGAAAACCTTTCCCTACATACCTACGGACAGTGAGACCTACTCCTGCTAGCTAGACCTCCTCCCAAGATTGTCAGATCTCTCCTCGTTGGTCCCTAAGTATCGAATATCTCTCTAACGGTTGGAAAACTTCCCTGTAGACCTTACCAGCATCTTCCTGTAAGTTGCAAATTCCTACCGCTTGCAAATTCCTAAAGGTCGTGAATTCTAGCAGCCACCTATGTGGAGTCCTCTGCCATTTCACATCCATGGATTGTGGAAACGAAAGGAAGCTTGTTAAAGAGGAGTTCATCTTTGGTTGGTTTTCAAAACGACTTGAGGATGGTTATTACAGAGGCAGGACTGGATGTATCCTTGAATGAAATCTCAGCAACCGGCTTACATTCCCTTCTTCGTCGGTTTCTTCCCTGTTACAGAAAAACTCTATGCAGTTCCTCTGTTTTTTACTTTGCCACTAGAACCCTTTCCTGCAGAAGGCCCTCATACGGAGCCTTTCCTGCAGCAGGCTCTCATCCGGAGCCTTTCCTGCAGCAGGCCCTCATCCGGAGCCTTTTCTGTATCAGACCTTCATCCGGAATCTTTCCTGTAGCAGACTCTCCTCCGGAGTTTTTTCTTTTTTTCTTTGCAGGTTATACCTTGTAGTTTTTTTTTGTATGTTGTCTACTTCCCTGTAAACTTCTCTGCAACATTACCTGTAGGAGCATTCTGCCACTTACAAGCACTGTAAAAACTACAGCTGATGACGATTGCAGTCAACTAGAAATCAATTTTTTTCTACAGATTGTCTACTTGACCTGCAAATTTTCTTGAAGCATTACCTGTAAGAGTCTTTTGCCTACCTACAAACACTGCAGAAATTACGGTCAAAGACAACCGCAATACGGGATGAAGACTTTATTCTAACTCACAAGAACTTGTCACCCACTGATGTTTTCAAATCCAAGTTGAATATGTTTTTCAACCGTATTTCAACTTGAGAGGGAGTCTTAGAAGTTATATTATAAAATAATCTATTCTTATTAGAAGTTATGAGGATTAAATTTATTTCCTAATATAACTTTATTTTCTTGAATTTGATCTATTCTCTTTCCTGTTTTAGTTTTTTCTATTTTATGTTATTTATTTTCTCTCCAAATATTATTATGAATTGATAAATTGGAGATATTATGTGTTATATTTTTTCTTTCATGTTTTTTTTTCTTATATTTCCTATTTTAAAATTCATATCAATAATACAATTTCACATTATTCTGAAAAATCGACACTTCTCTCTTTAAGATATTCTCTTAATCTTTCATTAATTTCTCGTTTCTTTTCTTTTCTGCTTAGTTTCCATCCAACCACCATATAAGAACTATCTTTCTAATTAGTTTAAGTATAATAAAGTATACAATGAAGAAAAATTATTAATTTATGTGCCTTTCTGTAAGTTTAAACCATCTTGTTAGGCATCGATTTGATATCAGTGTACCACATATAAGCCCAAGTTATTGTTCACTTAACTGATACAAAGACATGCATTTTGTAGGTTTATTTTAGATGTAAATTCGGACATAAAAAATTCAGCGTGTTTTATATAAATGCTTTTCTTACAATCTTCATCTCATTCAAACAAGTCATTTATCGTATAAAATGAATTATTTTTTAATGATTTACAACAGCTAGAATCACATTAACGATGAAAAACTGGGCAGTTTTTTCCATATGCTTGAAAGGGAAAATGAGCTTGATAGCCGAGGAGGTTGGCTAGCATCCCAGTACTCCAGAGTAGGATATAGCTGGTTGCGGGTGAGAGTTTCCAGAAGAGTAGATGTGATGTTTGTAGGAGGGTCATGTGGTGATTCCAGAGAGATGAGCTTGATAGCAGAGCAGGCTCGCTAAGAGACTACAGCTGCTCTCAGTGATGTTAGGAATGTCCCCAAAAACAGGCCAGTTCTGGAGACTTCAGCTTTTCGGCATTTAGAATTGACAAATTGAGTGATCGCACCTTGCAACTCATCTTGGTCATTGGTGGAGGTGCCATCCTCAAGTAAGAGTTGGTTAATCTGGCTGGATCTCCATCCATTAGAAGCCACCATGTGAAACAATTGAGTTTTTATCTGCTTAAGTACATCCAATTACCCCACGATATCAGTTGAACGTCTTAAAACATGAACAGATAGGTACCAATTTTACGTTATTATTTTTTTATTACTTAAAAAAAAATTCTCTATTTTTATTACGTCTTACCTTTTTAGTAAGAGTCTACAATTAATAGAATCATATCACACAAGAAGATATAAGATTCATGATGAAGCTAGCATATCTAGTTGTTGGGGAGCACATTGTCCATGCTGTGTCTGTTACTCTAGAAAGATTGAGCCACAGCTCAACTGTTGTCAAAGTTGTTCATTTTAGAAATCAATTCGGCACACATTGCTCAAGTTTGTTAACAGACAAACATAATTTTGCACATAAGGAACCTTGTGTTTCTTGGATAGAATTATCAACGGTGTGTCTTCATGTGTGCATAGTGACTGAATTTTACTAATTTATAAATTTATTCATATAGAATTTTTACAGAGCTTGTGGACTTCAGCATTGTAAGTTTTCTGAATTTGTTTACAGTACACCGTATTCGACCAACTTAAACAAGTATTTTTAAAGCGGCAGCAAAGTAAGCAATCAGCGTCAGGTTCTGCAGGCTCCTCTTCAGAATCTCTTTCTGCTTTTTCGGCTTTTCTATTGGGTGCCATATCCAAAACTGTGGCAACCATCATAACCTATCCATTGATCAGGTATCAGATCTAAACATCTTATTAATACCCCTGCCTGTGTCAAATTCAAGCTCCATTTCCTGTTCAGGTATTATTAATTTTGTCACAATTCACAGCAATATTAAATATTTTGAACAGATGCAAGGTTATGATCCAAGCTTCTGATCATGAAGACGACTCTAATGAACCCAAATTAAAGTCACACAAAACAATAATCGGTGGTTTGTCATCTATATGGAGAGAAGAAGGTATTCCAGGCTTCTTCAAAGGCCTGCAAGCTCAAATTCTGAAGACTGTCTTGAGTTCAGCTTTGTTATTGATGATCAAAGAAAAGATTTCGAGGTTTACTTGGATCACAATGCTTGCTCTTAGACGATATCTGTTGGTTTCTAAGAAGAGGCTGAAGAATGCCTAAGAAAGGATCACTCTATTATAAATATGCTGCAAGACATGATTGTAAATTTTACTGGAATGAATAAGAGATCCATTAGAGCTAATGAGGCAGCAGTCGCATTCCCTGTAAGAGTATAGCAACTATGCACGTTTATTAGCAGCAGTAGCTACTTCAATTAGCTTTGAGCCAATGCTTGGCAATGATTGTAAAAATTCAGTTTCAGTTAACAATCATTTCCGTTTCTTAAATCTGATAAAATAGCTTCCTCAAACTTTTGGGGGTCATGATAATGTTGTATTCCGAGTGAAAAAGTAAGCTTCTTTTTCATCTGTAAACAGTATATTATTCTAAGGATGGTGCCCAAGGATATGAATGCAATATTATTTTATGAGTAAAGTGTCAAAATAGTCTTCCGATTTTTTTAATTTGGGGCAGCAAAAATCTCATGGAGGATTATTAGAGCTCAATTTAAAATAGTCGGGATTATTTTTCACTTCTGTATTTTGGGATTAAAACAACCCCAAGTAAATAGTCGGGAACTATTTTGACACTTTACTCATTATTTTAATGTTTCATTCAACACTACCATGACAGATTATCTGAGATTTCTTTTGAATACAAGTGAAGCATCAGTGTTTTGTAAGAATTACTTGATGATTCTCACGAACCGGCAGGCGTAAAAATACTCTTTTTAAAGCTATTGTGTTTGTTCAAAAATGGGACGAGATTGGCCGGTCCAACCAGTTTGATTGCAATCGATTCTCTAGCTGATATGATTTAAACTCAAAATTACTTCCATATAAAAATAGCCAAAAATGACAGTTTCATTGGTGATATTGTGATTTTTATAAAAAAATTTATTTTGATTTGGATAATTACTTTTGAGTTTAATTTGATAGCCTTAAAATAAAGATTAAATATTGAGAAATTAGTTACAATATCATTTCAAAATTTTAATCTAAATTTATAATAAAAATATTTAAGTGTGAAGGTGTGTCAAATTGATATGTTGTATGTGGAATAAGGGAAAGGGTTTCATTGTGGCACAACTTGCTTGGTGATATATGCTCTCTTTGAGACAAAATCTGCCACTTTTCTTTGAAGGAAGCAACTTTGTTAGTGCATATTTTGAGATCTATAAACTCTCTCCAAAATAGTAGATAAAGTTCTCCAAGGAAATATTTGAACTAAGGATGTAAGGTTTGTAAGAGGAAGATGATTTGGTATAGATGTAGTTCTCTCTTTAATTCTCTCTCTTTGGGTTTTCAAGTGTAAGAATATGCATGAAGTTAAAAGAGACATTAATGATATTATGCTATAAATAATCATTTGCTCTTGATATTCAAATACTTAATTTATGTTAATTCAAAATTAAAACAAAAATTATTGGTGGGTCATACTATACATCCTAGATATTATGTTTTAATTACTTTTAAATATAATCATAAACATTGAATGATTTAAAATGTGGTTCATTAAATTGAATTAGAAAGATAATTATACAATAGTAAGCACCATATAATATTTTTTATTTAAAATTTAAAATATATAAGCATTGTAAATTGATTATATATTTATTATACATTATAATGTAGTGCAAATCATATAGTATGATTCCTACCATGTGGTGTAATACATTATAATGTGAGCAAATCATATAGTATGATTCCTACCATGTGGTGTATCTTCATATTAATTTTAACTAATCCAATAACTATTTAACTAATCATGTTGTTCAACTTAATTTTAACTTGGATCAAATTTGATCATATGGTGTGACTTTTGATTGGCCAATATGATTAGTTTTAGACATTTTTTATTATGCTTACTTTGCATTTTTATTAAGTTTTAGTTATAATTATTTGTAAATCATCTTAGTATCTCTCATGCTTAAATTTTCATAATTCATGACTAAAAAATAAGTCAAATATTTTTGTACTTGAAGCTTGACATTAAGATAGCTATTGATCTTACTTAAGCTAATTAAGAAACAAACTTCACTCAGGTCATACGTACATTTCAATATATTTTTAATCGTGAGTTGCAAATTCATGCTTGATTTTAAGTAATTTAGCTCACTCATACACTAAATTTAGATAAACCTTGTTTGCTCATACAAAATTATCTTATGATAAAAAATAATATTTTGAAACTTAAGTTCATGTGTTCAATAACCTTCTCCTTTTAATGATGATAAATATATTTTAATTCTATAAACAAGAATAGGTAAATACAAGTTCTCTCTAAATTTGTGCATTTGTATAATAAGAGTAATTTTTTAAGTGTATAACTTGTTAATATAGTATATAAAAATGTCATAACACTATTAAAAAATATAAACAAGTAGATGAATGAGCAATGTATAAGATAAAATAATTAACATTAATTTATATCACTTATAGAAAAAAATTAATAGCATTATTGTATTTTAATATTAAATTATTAAAGATATTTTGGATATAAATTTTATTTGATGATAATCGATAATATAAATAATATAGAAACACTAATTCTGTATATGCTAACATGGTTAATAGTGTTACAATATCAATTATAGTAAGAACCAAAAAATTAAGAGTACATACTACCCCATCCCTACTTTTAATAACAAGTTTTAGGGTTATAGAACTAGACTAAAATATACATAACATAAAGCCTAAAATGCAGAAGATCCCTAATTTAGACTTTATGGGAATTATCAAAAATCTCTCATAAAAATGACGTATCTCTTAAACTACTACCATGGAGTTTATTTTATGCACTAGATTAGTGAAGTCTTATATCCAGCCATCCTGAGAATAATTAAACAGGTTGTGCTTTGTGTGGCAGAAGTGTTGCAATATCTTTTCTTTTTCTTGGACACTATTAGTGCCTACAACATGCATTTTCTTATAAAATATTACAAGAAAGTGTAATTTGAGAAAGGTGCAAGGATATTATTGAGTTGTTCAAGATATTCATGTCTTTTTTGTAATGATGTTAATAACATTCTAATTTTTGTAGGCTTAGCCTACTTTGCTTCTCTGTCATTTTCCTTAATAGACCCACTAAGACCTTCTTAAGCTTTATTAAGTGGACACTTATATCCCTTACACTTCCTTAATCTTAGAAGACGAAAGCTCACTATATTACACCTATGACTCTTGATCTAGCTAAATATGGCTTTAAGAAGTTATAATTTTTCCTTAAATTTATTTAATATGTTTTAGTTTGTTATACTTCATTAAAAAGAATCCTAATCCTCTTAACTTATGATTGTTTTTAATCCTTAGTAGACCTTAATGTTACCATCATTAAAATTCCTAATCAAGATTGATTTAATAGGGTTTTAGTCTATGTCTGACTTGTTTGATTAGACATAATGTCTATATAGAAATGTAATAATAGTGCTTTATCTTGATATTAACATACATGTTTTAAGTTGATCATAAAAAAGCCTGGTATAGTAATAACACACTCAAATTAACCTATTAAGGCTCAAATTAACCTAGTGAGTTCACTTATGCCCTCTAAGTGGCCTTACATATCTATGAACTTTCTTAGTGACTCAAGACTACTTACTAGATAAAAATATTTTATATGAATTTAAGCTTAGCCTATGATAAGTAACTAACCCAAGGATCCATTTTACTTATTTTAATTTTTATTTTAGCCCAACTAAAGCTGCTTACAACTAGCCCAATCAAGGCACCCAAAATGCTTTAGCTTGGACCTTAAAATTCTTAATTTTTCTTAGGAAATTTTATCATTTTAATGGTTAAAATAAGTTCTCGGACTATATTTCCTTTAATTTTCCTGAATCTAGCCTTAGGTTAACCTATCTATAAACCTTTAGCTAAAACAATTAATCTTATTGTCCTTAACGTACGATACTCTAAGCTATACTTTAGTTGACTAGAGATCTAAGTAGCCCTATTAGTCTTATTAGACCAATATGGACTCATATCTAATTAGATCAAGTTTAAGTAAAGTATATAGAGTAAAACTAATCTTGAGGAACTTGAGGTTTTTTATTAGCTCAATCTATTAGTTAATTTTCCAAGACCTTAGTCATAAGTGAACCTAGCATCCTTAGGTCCTTCCAAAACAACTTGAATTAGACGGTTAACCACACAATTTCAAATAAAAATAAGTTCAGTCTAACCCATCCCATTGCTAAAACCTTAGCTAAATGACCCATTGAAATCCACTTCTCTAATGACTAATTAGATGAACTAATGATTCTAATTGCATTTGGTAAGTGGATCCAATCCATAAACTAACAGGTGTTGATCAAGTAAGATATGACCATTGTCAAAACAATTAACCATCAACCTAATATGACCATCTTAAGGACCCTTGAACCAATAAACTTTCCCAAATATGATTAAGCCCAAAACTTAGCCAAATTAGCACTAAAATATGTAGGCCTTGACCTTAGCATATTTGAGCTTAATTAGCACTCAAGTAAGCTAGCTCAGAGCAACTCAGAAGTTCCATCTAATCATATTTGAGCTTAATTGGCCATGCTAGTAATTTCTAGATCAACATAAGCCCATAAATGTTCTCTATTAGTTCTAAAAGCTTTGCTTTATCAATCTTAACAATTAATCTTATGATTTAAGCCATTCTTCTTAAAATCTCTATGATCAAGGGTCCTTTTTATGACTCAGACCAAGTGGTACTTTTGAATTTATTGGGAATATCCAAATATGTCACATTTGTTGTATTTGTCACAAATGTTTTTTGTTATTATATATTTGTTATGATTTTTTAGGAAAATATCAAAAAAAATATTTCATTGGATCTAAATGGAGAGCATCTTGTATTCTCTTATTTTTGTTACAATATGAGATGATTGAACTTTAGGTATCCAGATGTTCTTTTGGATCGTTCTTCTCTAGAGAACTTCTGCATTTTTGAACAACTAAGGAGCCTTGAGAAGAGGAGAAGAGGAAAAAACTTATGGAGAGGAGAGTTCAAGTCAAGGAGAGAATTTCTTTTTCTTCATCCAACTTTTTTTTCCTCCATTAAATCACTTCTCCACTTGCTTCTCCATCTTGACCTCACTAATTCCTGGAAGAAAGCATGAAGAAGGTTTGAAGGCCTTGAGAGCAGTTGTTTGAAGGAGATACTCATCTCTACTTTGAAAGAGGAGAGTTTTTACCTTCTTCGGAGAAGGGAACATAGTCATCTTCCCAGAGCAAGGTTGGAGCAAGGAACAAGCCGAGAGCACACTTCTTCAATCATCACATAGGGGAAATTTCTAAATCCCTTGTAAATTTGCATTCCTAGAGTCCCCTAAGTTTGAATTTTAATGAATCTAGGGCTAGCCGATAGGTTAGGGATCTATTTTGCTGGACTACCCCGCTGAATCCAAGCGATTTTCCCTTTAAACCTTAGCTCCAAAATCCTACAATATACGAGGTTGTACTAATTTTGCCATTTTTTTGTGGCTTCATTTGGATGGAAATTTGAAGCTGATTGACCGAGAGAATGATGACATTTCTTTGATTATCATTCCCTGGGTCGTAGAGAGTTCTCCTCATGAGAAACCCTCTACTTTGTGTCGAGAAAACAAAGGTGGGAGTCTTTTTGTCTCGTTCAATAAGATGTTGACGTGCCTCTCCATCACTAACCATAGATCCCATGTGAGATCGCAAGGAATCAACTTGCCACCGGAATGTGATTGGGTGTATTAGCACATTTTGTGGTTATTTCTTTGAAATTTGGGTTTAAAAAATGATTAATTTTACATGCTCCAAGGCTCGGTTGCCCACCTTAGACCAATTTGAATGGCCACTCAATATCATTTGATCTAATAGGCTATCCCTCGTTGGACGCTTGATTAGTCGACCAATGATGGTCAACTCGACCGCCCGTCTTAGGCTAATTCAACCGACCGCCATGTATCGTTCAATATGATCGGTGGTCCCTCATTGAATGCCTTGATCGGTCCACCGATAATGGTTGGATTGAATTAGGCGGATTCGATCGGTCGCCAGATATTGTTTGATCTGATTGGCGGGTCCTTATTGGACGCCTTGATCGGTTGACCGATATCGGTCGACTCGGTTCGTTCGGTCCGATTAGCAGTCATTTGTTGGATGCCTTGATCGGTCAACCAGTATCAGTCAGCCTAGACGTATACCTTTTGGTTGGCCCATTTTGATGCTTTGCATGCTGTAATGGATATGATCATTGTATGTATATCAAATCTTGCTTGTCTTTTACATGTGATTGTCACTTCTGGTGCAATCACATCAAGCATGCAAGCTATATGTCCAGATATATGGACTAGGTGTGGTTTAGGATGCTACATATGCTCGCTTGAGAAACCGTATGATGTTAAACCACATTTGAAGTATAATATGGATGTTCATACATGTTCGAACATTAATATCATACTCAATTTTTTAATGCGCTATACATGTTCGTTTGAGCGACCATAGTCCATACCTATTGGAACATTTAGATTATACTCAAATCGCTTTGTATGCCACACATGTTCGCTTGAGCAAACTTGGCATGCTATCTCATATTTGCAACTTGTATGTACATCACTTAGTCTATTTAGGTGGCAAGTTGATTTGATTAGATGAGGAAATGTTTGTTGGTCATAATCCTTAAATGAGCATTGCTCGCGCGTATGGCTCAGGGAACAATGCAAATTTTTGTATTACGATCAACTTGTGTATGACTGCATAAAGGTTCCAAAAGCTCTAAAGTATGTTACTTATGAGGTCCTTCATTTTCAAAACATAATATATATATATATATATATATATATACTATAAATTGAGCCAAACTTGGGGATAAATTGAGTCAAACTAGGGACCACAATTATTATTAAAAGCATCCAATGCATTATCCAACTTTTTAAAGTTATGTAATTTAGTCCATATGTGAGGCCAACCTTTCAAAATGCCACCTTAGTGATGTATTCTAGATCGCTTGGATCCTTCAGACATGACTGAAATTGGTGACCTCGTCAAAGTCATATGAGAGCATTTATCCTGTACTCTAATGAAAATATAGATATTGTGTTATGAAATTTTCATTAGTTAGTGTGCTAAGCTAGGATTAGGGTGCTTACTAGTCTCTTTTGATGTTTAACTCTTCCTCTTTGATGGTTTGGTTGACCTAGCCAAAAATCACTTTGCTTATGCTTTTGTGTGTTTACTGAGTTTAAAATGCATAATAGTCTATTAGGGGTGGTTTTCTTGCAAGTAGCCATGCCTAAACACACACGCACATAAAAAGGGAGAAGCAATTAATGATTTAAGGATTAACATTTTCTATAGTTTTGCTAAGCCCCTTCTACCAGACATGACTCATATGTGTTGTATGTTATAAGTCGTGCTAATTTTTCTATAGGTCGAGTATTTTTTTTTTATTTTGTCATATATTTGATAGAGCCTTTAGGATCGAGTCTGTATAAAAAATAAGGTACGTGCACGTGCTCCGAGACATATGATGCATCGAACCATGTGAAGGGACCAAGTGCAGCTGCTCGTGTCAAATACCTTAATTCTGAATTTTTATTCATGTATAAAACCAAGACCGGGCATGTATATGCGAAGTTCGAGCTCTTTTCCTACTTTCCTGGGATATGTTGTCGTCCAGTGAAACTTACCTCTATATTTTCTTTTTTTGCTTGTCATGATTCTTTTGTTGCTATGCATGTGCTTTGTCAGTTTTGCTGTTTTTGGTGTGTGTTTTGTGTGGGAATCATGTGTATAATTTAGGCTCTTCAATGACTCTAAAAGTATAATTTTTTTAATAAAATTCTAATAACTAAATATTAAAGTTAATCAAAATTTTAGGAATAAAATATTACAGGATTTTAAAATTTGTACTTTCTTTTCTTCATCTTCATGACCTTTTGGCTAGTTTTAAAACAGTTCTCATGCATGGCTATACGCCCCATCATACTTAATAGAGCCTCTTGCATGACATGAGGAGAAGCCCCCGTGCTTCTTCAACCTGGCTGACCTAACATAGATTTCTACTTATGTGGTTTTCTAGTGTGATTAGTGCGTTAGAGGTTTCCTCAACACAGACGAAGAGTAAGTCCCTTATTAAGAGTTTGTTCAGCTTTGTAGCAGTACTTATCTTTTCTCTTCCTTCTAGTGGCATTTTCGCTCTTTATTTGGCAAGTGTAAGTTCCACCTTTATAAGCTTTACCTTTATAGGTTATAGGACTTAGAGTTTCCCTTAGGGCTACTAAGGTCTTCTTGGACGATGTAATTAATGAATTGATGACAAGGAGTATTAGGTTGGTTTGGATTGACTACCTTCACAACTTGGTAGACTTACGATCATAATAACTTGGGATGACGGATCCATGGTACTTTGACTCAGCTGTCTCTACCTGTTTAGGATCACTCTACCCTTCCTTTATTGAGCCCTGTCATCCTTTGGGACTTCGTTGATGTCTTCTTGACGACCCCTACTACTGATAAGCATGCCTCCCATTTGGGATATGATAATTCACCCTTTTCCATTATAGTGCAATGAGCTTTTAAGCATAAGGATGTTCCTGTTGAGACAACTCAGTTATTTCTCCGTGCCTCGCTAGTCGGTCTATCGTTGTCCACCTGTGGATTTGAGCGACTCACCCTCTCCCATGTGGCTCAACATAGGCTCCTAAGGTAGTCAGATGCTTTTGATTTAAATAACCAACATTTTGGTGACCCATTTGTTGGTTATCACAATAATGTAAGACTCCATTTTTTGAGAGTATTCTTTGGAATTCTTCAAGATATAAATAATCAATGGGATACATTTCTTTCAGAGTGGGCTTGACCCCCAGAATAAAAAAAATGTTCTTTTTGGTTCTCTGGTTATGGGTGGCTTATATAGGGATTTTTCTTTATGGATAACTTGTTTTAAGGTATTTCAACCTGATCTTGTTCGGAAGTATACTCTCAACATATCACATGAGGATTACTCATACATAAGCCTTCCACATTTCTTTTTAAATTATTGGCCTATTTATTGTTGTATATCATTATTTTCAATTCCTTTCCACTTTTAATCATTTGTATGATTTGAGAGAGAGATTTATTCGAATAAGGGAATAATATGATGATAAATAAATAGATAAGCTGATGACTCTGAGTTTTTTTTAAAAAAAAAAAACTAAAAACACGTTCCTATGATAATTTGGTGAAATTAGAGGTCAACAATTGTTGAAATGGCATGTGAAGGAAGAGGAAGTGTTGCTAAGGTTTGTGGGAGTGTTTAGGAGCAAGAATTTTGAAGTTTGGTTGAGGGAGTAGGGAATGACAACCATTGGGAGAGCTCACGGTTTTGAGCCAAAACCATTTATGGTCATTTGGAGGTTATGGGTAGCTTGGAATTGTCTGGAGATCCTTTGGAGAGAGTTAGACAACTCCAAGATGTGCTTGACCAAGATTTGGGTAAGGGAAATGAGGAATGACCTCCTTTTGATTTTTTAGGCAAGATTCTCCAATGACCATTGAAGGGGGATAAAATTGAATTGGAGGAGATTGAGCAGCTAAAGTGAGCTTGGCATGCTTGAACACATGATGTCTGGCTTGATGTCTTGGTTACTTTACCCTTTGGTGGGCTTAGGGTGACATGTGGAGCTTTGGATGAGACTGATCATGATGTCTTTTTAGTGGGTGCTAATTGCAGGGTTACAATAGTGGGAGAAATCTCTTCTAAGCATAACCTTATGAATATAGATAATGACATGAGATTAATGTTAACTCCTAAATCAAATAAAGATTTTCCACAAAATATGTCTCCAATTGCACAAGATATAGTAAAGCTACCAGGATCTTTGAGTTTTTTAGGAAGCTTTTTCTGAATTATTGCACTGCATTTTTCACTTAGTGCAACAGTTTCATAATTTTCAAACTTCCACTTTTTTTTTACATTTTCTTTCATAAATTTAGCATAACTTGACATCTATTCCAAGCTTCAGAAAAATAAATATTATTGATAAGCTTTTTAAATATCTTAAAAAACTTTGAAAACTGTTGATCCAGCTTTTGTTGTCTAAGTCTCTGAGGATATGAAGGTCGTGGTCTTTCTAAATTGATCTTAGCTGGAGAGACAGGTTTTTCTACATTCATAGGAACAAATTTTTCTTATTTTTTAGTTTCTTTTTTCTCCCCAACAACTTCAATCTCTTCTTGAATTCCAACATTTAATGCCCTTCCACTCTTGAGTTGGGCAGCTTTAACTTGCTCTTGCTCTTTGTTTTTATCTTTAGGATTTTTTTTAAAATTACTAAGAAGTGTTCCCCGAGGCCTATTGCTAAGTACGTTAGCAAATTGTCCCAGTTGATTCTCAATATTTCTTATTGCAGCATTTTTTTTGACTTTGTAAATTAATTCCTTATATGTAACATAACTTCTTCTACAGACAACTTCTTCTCCTTAATTAGTTAGTTATTTATAAATCTAGGAGGATAAGAAAGCCTATAGTTATACTACTCTAGTTGTTCCAGTTTTTCAATGGACTTACTTGATTGTTTCCTTATTGCTTATTTTTGCCATTAAAATTATTATTCTAATTAAAGTTAGAGTGGTTTTTCCAACCTGGGTTGTAATAGTTCGAATATGAGTCATTGGGTCAATTTTTTATTGCATTTAAAGTCTCTAATGAAGTTTGAGAATCAATCATATGTCCTAATGAATTCTCTTCAATAAAATGAGGTGTTTAAGAAAAGTTCATTTAAATTTGATATATCTTCTTAGATATTGCAGTAACTTGAGATGCCAATATTGAAATTACATCATTAGCATAAACATTGACAACTTTCTTAGGATTTACCCTTTTAGAGAGCCATTGAAAATTGTTCGTAGTCATCTCTTCAATTAACGCATAAGCTTCATCAAATAGTTTTGACATTAATTAACCTTCAACAGTAGTATCAATAATAATATAAGAGATCTTACTAGCATATTATAAAATGTTTGAATAATTAACAAGTCTAACAAAACATGATGCATGCACCTTCTCAAGAGTTCTTTAAATCGTTCCCAAGCTTCGTATATTAGCTTACATTCATACTGAATAAACAAATGTTATTTCATTTCTAAGCTTAGCAGTTTTTGAAGGTGAAAAATACTTAGCCAATAATTTTTGTGCTAATTCTCCCTAAGTTCTAATAGATCCATTTGCTAATGATTTTAACCACATGTTAGTTTTATCCCTTAAGAAAAAAAGAAAAAGTCTAAGTCTAACAGTGTCGTTTGGTACGTCATCATATTTAAATGTCGCACATAGTTCTAGAAAACTTGTTAGGTGTAAGTTTGGATCCTCAGATGGTGTTCCCCAAATTGATTTTTTTGTACCATTTGAATAATAACTTGTTTAAGTTTAAATGAGTTAACCACTACAACAGGGGTTTGTATAGTTAAGTGAATTTCATTTGCTATAGGGTTCACATAGTTCCTTAAAGGTCGTCGTATACTATGATGTTCATTTTCAAAAGTTTTATTTTCAAAATTATTTTGTGAGTGTTTGACATTTCTATAGAATTATGAACTTCTTTTTGTTTTCAAATTTTTCTTATGATTCTTTCTAACCCAGATTCGTAAGCTATTTTCAGATCCCAAACTACCAATGCAAAATTAAAAAATCAGAAAAAAAACGAAACAAAACACTTAAAATAAAAATATATTTTTATTTTATTTTTCTTTTTTTATATTTTTTAAGAAATTAATAAATACTGATAAAGGGAAATTAAAATGCAATTCTCCTACAATAAATCTACAATCAAATAAAAATTTCTACGTTAAAAATAATGTTATTATCCGGCAACGATGCCAAAAATTTAACCCAACCCACAATTACACAATTAATTAACCTCAGAAAGATAGTAAAAAACTTGACCCAATTTATATTTAGCGACTACTGTACAAAATAAATATGTTATAAAATTGATTAATGACTTACACACTAGAGGTATTATGCAAGTATACATATCGTTTCAAGTAATATAAATTTTTCTTTAAAAATCTCAATATCGAACCTACAGGAAAGCCAAAAACAAGTAAATAAGAAAAATAAGTGAATTTCTATATAAATTTAGAAATATTTATACTTAAACTATAAACAAAATTTGCAGGAGGATAATAATGAACTGTTTGTAAAAGAGCATAAACTAAAGTTTTCTAATTTGAAATTAAAGATAAAAGTATATGTAAATTTTCTAAACTACAGATGTTTAAAGAATTAAGATTATAATAAAATTATTTTCCCTTGTAAAGAGATTATAGTCAGTGAAGGAATTAAATGCCTAAAGATGCAAATGAGGTTTTGTGAAAAATATGAGCATACCTATTATTTACCCTCTTACGAGTGCATAAACATTAGTTAATAAAAAGTTAAGTTCCAAATTGATATGATTGTGCTGAGTAGTTAATACAAAGTTAAGTTCCAAATTGATATGATTGTGCTGAGTAGATTCTAGCCTCTCACTTTCAGATTACCCACTGTCTTCTCTATATGACCAACCATGCCTCAAGTTCCGAACTAAATAACAAATTGAAAAGGGTTCTAGCCGATCACTCTAGAATCATCAATTTTGCGCCCATCAATACTTATCTCCCTATGTATTCGCACTCCCCCTTGGATGTGACATCCCCTCCATCCAAGGTTTAGTGTGGTATTCCGTAGTTAGGTGAAATCATAGTCCTCCTAGGTCATTATGTTTCACAACTAATTTTAACATCACAAATGGACAGTTTGCAAAGCAAATTAAGAACCGGTGAAAATATCATCACAAAATTTTGGAATAAAAGAAATATTCAAAACATTATAACCCCACACATGATTAGTTCTTATTACAAGGAAAAAAAAGAAAGCTACTCAGAATTCATGGGGATAACAAAATAAAATATGATATATATTAAAAACCAAGTTTACAAAACAAAACTTAAATAAAAGTACAAATACTTATCTCAAATTTTTCCCCAAGGCAATCTTCTGTAGTTTCCTGATTGAACTTGACTCCACAAGTCTCAACAAACACTCAAATCACCAGACTCTCACTATGGTGGCTAACCACTCTAATGGTGATCTAACTTACCAAAAAATAACTTTCCTCTCCTCCTCTCTTCTTGGACTATGGAAATGCTTTATATATATAAAGTTATGAAAATAATCAAGTTTCACTTCAGGCACATTTTTGAAATTCGTCTAAATTCAATGAATATATGCATAACCGTCTCTGGGGACTAGGCACCCAACAGTGGCGCCTAAGCACTGAGCTTCTAGAAGATCCTGGCGTCAAGGAGCTAGGTCAACTTTTTTGTTCTTTGGCTTCATTTAACCCATTTTGCTCTATTTTTGCTCCTTTTTTTTCTTAAACTCCTTTTCTTGTACATCAAATGATAAACACACAAAATATTTTTCATTAAAGCGCAATGTTCTTAATAACGTACATGAAATACACATATAAAAATAAGTAATCTTAAGGCGTGTCATCCGTATGAAAGTTCTCCACATTCTTTCTCTTGTTTGTCTGTCTTTGTCGTATGTCTTGCTTTTTTACTTCCTCACTTCTTCCAATTATTCACATTATCCATATGAGAGACTTATTTGAAAAACAGAAATATACAAAGATAAAAAAATCGACGACTCATTTAAAAATAAAAATAGGAAGGAACAAAAACAATCTATTCTTAACTATATGAAAATCAATTTCATGAAGCTGTTGATTAAATATAGATTCAAGGATTTCTTGTGGAATAAGCTTATGTAAGCTAAATACTGGAGATGCCCATCCTTTATTTAGTACTGCCTAACCAACTAATTTTGTTATATGTAAAAAGATACTTAAATGTAAAAATACTATTGAACAATTTATGATATGTGAAGTAAGTGATGGTAACCTAGCTTCTGGTATGTTGGCAACACTTCTCATGGCCCTTTGACTCATTCATATGGATGGGCATTAATTTAATTTTTGCTAACTATTGGGAGGACCAGAACTGGGATGTTCCTAAAATTCAAAATTTGTTGTATATTCATGCATTAGAAGTTTGTAAATTCCCCTCAACCATGCAACCAAAAATAGAAGTTTGGTGAAAGGTTATATTGGTCATTCCATTTCCAAAGCTATTTATCTCTCTTTTCAGGATCTTCTTTTGTTGGTGATCTAAATAGATTTGGTCCCCTCTTCTGAAGCATTCCCTTTCATTTTTTACTTGAAGGATGATGCATGGAATCATTCCTATTGATGAAATTTTAAAATTGAAAGGTCTGAGATAACATTCCATTTGAGGAGGATTCTCTTAATCACATTTTGCTATCTTGTGGGTTCCTTTGGAGATTTGAAGGAGATTTAGTTATCTTTTCAAATTAGAGATTCTTGTGTCATGCTATAACTTCTTTGGGGATTGTTTGGATGATTGGAGAAAATTTGCTAATTATTTTTACAATGTTATTCCTGTGATTACTTCCTGCTTCTTCTGAATTGCCGGAACAATCTGAAACATGATAACTAAGTTGAAAGCACTGACAGTACATTCCTTCACATAATATCTTATCCGTATAAGGCGTCAAATTTGTCAAGATGAAGCACAAAAATTTAGCTAAGCTTAGTGATTACCTCAAGAGAATCTACATTTTTATTTGTCAGTCTTCGAAACTTCTTCCTTAACTAGTTTACTAGAAAAATTTTAGTAGAGATTGAATCAAGACTAATGCTGATGGTAGTTTTAGGGAGTATACTAATGATATTGGTCGTGCCTTTAGAAACTCTGAGGGTTGCTGTGTTGTTTTCTTCTCTTCTCATTCTGTGGTTAAATCACATATCTTTGTTAAAGCTGATATTGTTCTTGTCGCGGTCAAGGTGGCAAAATCATTGGGATGGTCCATATTACATGTTGAGATGGATTCATTAACTTTGTGGAACTATTGCACAAGAAATGAGGCAGTTTTCTGGCATCTACAACTTGTCATGGAGAAAATTCTTTGCCTTTTAAGGGAAATGACTATCAAATGGACTCATATTTACAGGGAAGGAAACCAAGCTACAAATTTGCTAGCTGGAGAGGGTGCCTCCTCACAACTTGTCTCGTCGGATACTCTTTTTTCTCCTTTTTTTTGTAATTTTTACTTGATAAGGATATCTTAAATCTTTCTTTTATTAGAGCTCATCTTTTGTAATTGATTTCTTTTGACCCTTAATAGAAGTTTTAATTTTCTGTCAATACACGCACATACCACTCAATTTTATGTATTTGCATATATAATGCCTAAACTTCAAATATGTTCTATTAAAAGAATGACCGCTGACTATTATATAAGCCTCGACCATCCCTCATGAGTCTAAGAATTCGAGTATCATACCCTACAATTGTGAACCCTAGACCAGAGGGGACTTATAATTGACAAGCTGATGCCCGACCAACTGATCTGAATACGCGGCGTATATACATACATACATATATAGACACCCACACACACAAACATACATACATCTTAATTATGACAAGATACGTATTTCATATCTAAAATAGTGATATTTTTATATGTTATGAATGATTTTAGTGGCCTTAATATAGAAAAGTAAAATTAAGATGTGAGAAATGTAAACATATAGGAAGTAAATGCCCCTTGAATTTAATAATTTCTTAAATGATTTGCTTAAATTATTTTATCCTAAATTATGGGGAAATCCATCGCTCATCCTCCACGCCGAATTATCGCTCATCCTCCACGCCGTAAGTAACGCCAAGTTTCATTCATAATTTTATTCTAAATCACCATCGCTCATCCTCCACGCCGAACGCCAAGTTTCATTCATAATTTTATTCTAAATCAACCGTACCCATTAGTCGATTCTTTGTGGCACGTGCCAAAATTCTGTTATGCCACATCATCATTAGTCATTACCTGTCAGCTGCCGAGTCAATTACTACTCGAGTCACTTTTTGTGGTCCTTTTCTCTAGTGCACGTAAAGAAGACCCGCCTACCTCCAGCCTATCTTCAACACCGACTCCTCTCTTCTGCCTCCCCACCGTGGATGCCATCCGCTGCATGTCCGATCCCCCAATCTCTCTCTTTCCAAAACCCTAACCCTAATAAACCAACTGCTTGTCATGAATTTCTTCAAATCAGTGTTCTCGAGTGATCCAGACCGTTCTGATGCTTCCTCAGATGAGGAACCCCCATCCGCTGCACCCCATAGTCGGCCAGACGACGAGAAAGGAGAGATTGAAACTACTGCAGTGACGGTGGCCGATTCCGAGCCGAGAGATTATTCTAATCTTAAGCAGAATACTCCATGTCCGGTTTGGAAAAGGGAGCGGGGGGCGATCCGGGAGGTCGCCGCCCGCGCTGTTCGCGATCTACCGTCCTCGCTGGAGGTTGGCGCTTCGGTGGCACAGGAGTCTCTGGAGTCTGTTGGACAGGCCATCGACGATTTTGGTGGATCCGTGTGGCGCGGAACGGCGGAGATTATCTCTGAGGGTAAGGATGCTCTCCTCTCCGCTGACTCTGACGCCGAGACGCATTCCTCCGATCTCCAGAATCCTGCCTCCGCGGCCGTCGCTGCGTCGGCATCGAAGAGGTACAGCCGGTTTGAGGCACAGGTTTTGGCGATGCAGTCAGATCCCAATACTTTTTCTGAGGAGCCGGAGGACGCAGAAGATTTCCTCAAATGGATGTCTGAGTTCAAGCTGGAGGGGAAGGAGGAGGAGATTGAGACTCTTTGCTATGACAATGGAACTCTAGAAGACCTTTTTGAGAAGCTCGTGCCTTCTGTTTTGGATTATGACACATTCTGGACACGTTATTTTTACAAGTTTTATAAGCTCAAGCAGGCGGAGGATGTCAGGGCCAATTTCGTTAAGCGGGCAATCTTGAGGGAGGACGAGGAGGATTTGACCTGGGAGGTTGATGACGATGATGCGGAGGGGAAGGAGGAGGAGCTGGCAGAGAAGGATGGTGAAGACGAAAGAAATGAAGAAATTAAAGAAGATGATAAAGCAAAAACGGTAGACGGGGAAAGCAGTCAGGTAGAACATGCAGTGGAGAGGAAGGAGAAGGTTGATACCGATGGAATTCAATTTGCGCAGGAGAAGAAACCTGATGCGGTACCTGAAGATTTGATCTTGAAGTTTACTACTGCGACTGATAATGAAATAGCGGCACCTTCTGTTGGAGCAGTGGATGATGCAGAACCAGCCAGCAAGGGATTAACTACCAAGTCAGCTGATAAGGTACTCCCGTATGAAAAATCTGAGCCTGCGGGACTGATAAGGTACTCCCGTATGAAAAATCTGAGCCTGCGGGATCATGCAAAGATAGCGACATATCTATCGTGTCAAGCCAGACCTCTATGCCAGAGGAAGAAGATCTTGGATGGGATGAGATTGAGGATCTTGGCGAGCACGATGAGAAGAAAGTAGGTAGAACCAGTTCAACAACGAATAGAGTGGATCTCCACAAAAGATTGGAAGAAGTCGAGGATCTTACTTGGGATATTGAAGATGATGATTAGCCTGCCGATCCTTGAACAAGTATACAAAAGAAGTTAATTTTGAAGGTGATGATGGCAGGTGAAGCCTTGGTATGTAGGTATAAAAGCGTCTGCATAACTTTGGCTTTCCTCTATCTATCTTATGTCTCGCTCATTTCTAGGTTTTATACTGGAAATTACCATTCGATTACAATGTAATTTTAATGTGCATAATCATCCTTGCTTCTTAATAAATTGAATTTCAAGTATCTTATCTCTGGACGTCTTTTTTCTGAGTGGAAAATTTTGGTTTTTTGATCTCTTTCTTTCATGAAAACCTTGATATCATCATCCACGAACATGGTCAGGGCTCTAGAGCTCTTTTGTTTCTGAATCGGATGGATAGGAGCGTGATTGCAGGATCTGTTGTAGTGGAAAATTCTCTGGATGTTATGGTAACACAATTGTCTTGAATTAGCCAATATGAAGAGTACATACCGAAGTTCGCAAAAATGCTTGCACACATCAATTAGAGGCGGGTTTGAGCACTTGAACCTAGCATCTTGGGATTTTTCATTTTGTTTCCAACCAATATGCAAATCATTTGAGCACAAAGATGCTTTTTTTTAAGCACCGTTAAAAGTAGGATAATATAGTTAAGTCCAATGATTGGAGTGGCGATGCCTTACAATGGGTGATAAAAAGATTTTTGCATTAGGTGACTAATGCAATGTACATTTTTGGTTTAGTTCTTCCTTCATATAATTTTCTTTTTACATGATGTAGTAATCTTGTATTAGGAAAATACACCTATTTAGTCATGGTAACACAATTGTCTTGAATTAGCCAATATGAAGAAGGCATATCTAAGTTCGCAAAAATGCTTGCGCACATCAATTAGAGGCATGAGCTTGTTTTATAGAGAAATTTTTGTTTGACTGATCCAATTTGGATGGTGCAACAGAATTATTGTCATCAATTATTTTAATTTTGTTTTGGATTTGGATGCATAAAATGAGAACATAAAGAGGCTTTCTCTTAGTAACATTGTTTGTATTTTAGTGCATATCTTTGTGGCTTAGTTGTTTGTTTGAAGGATTTATCCATTAACAAGGTTCTGTTAGCCTATATAAAACTAGCGTGAAGGCTAAATGGTATGTGGGCGACAAAATAAGTCAATAATTGTGTATCAACCCGATGTTTAGTGGGACAAAATGTTAAGTGTAATGGATCAATTGTTGTTTGGGAATGTAAATCTTCCACATTTTTAGTGTGATGAATAATTTGGATGGTATTAATATTAGAAACAAAGTGTAGGTGTTAGATGTGTAAATGCATAGGAATTGGGTGTAAATGCAGCTACATATTACAACTCATGGTTGACAATGAACATGGCCGGTTATTTAAGACTAAAAAGTATTATAGTCGTATGAAATAATGTAAAATGTAAAATGTAAAATATAAATGTATGGGCGTGTTCTGGCGTTTTATTTGTATTCTTAATTGGAAGTGATATGATTGCTAATTATGATTTTAAATTGGAATTGTACTAATTCAAGTTCTCATTCTGGTTAAGAAGCATCCTAATTTCTTGTCCACGTTATGATTAGCAAACTTATAATAAGTGTTTTAAACCAAGATTGAGGCTAATGAGTCTAAGGTTAGATGTCATGTGTAGACTTAGGGTTTGTTTGGGACAGGTATAAGTTATTTACAAAGGTAGTTGGGATAGTTGCATAACGTGCTCTTGAAACATTGCTATTTGCAAAACCAGCACCCAAATCATCTTTTTGAACTATCGAATCGGCGCATTTACACATGCCACCATCAAACTGTTGGGAATTTGATAAAAATGAAAAATTTTGGTGGAGTTTTTATTATGATTTTGGATATTTGAGTGAGGTAGCTGCGAAGCTGTTCACCAGAAATGAATTTTTTTATTAAAGCAGTTGTCAATATTATACATATTTTATTTTTGGGATAGTTGCATGCCGTGCTCTTGAAACATTGCTATTTGCAAAACCAGCACCCAAATCATCTTTTTGAACTATCGAATCGGCGCATTTACACATGCCACCATCAAACTGTTGGGAATTTGATAAAAATGAAAAATTTTGGTGGAGTTTTTATTATGATTTTGGATATTTGAGTGAGAATTTGAAAAATGGACGAAAGGGAATGCTAGTTTTTTTAAAAATCAAGGTTTTGAGTGCTTTGATTTTTTTCCTAAAAGTGTTTATACAACATTCTTACAGATACTACACATTAACAAATCTGCTCTAACAACTAAAAACTGAAAGCAAAGCATAGACAGAGTTTTGAATTGTGGCTTCAAATTGGCTTGGACTTCACAACGTTCCTGCTAATATATGTGCTTGGTGAGTGCTTTTTATGTATTATTTTCTTTAATTTTTTGGAAGTCTTACATATGTACCACTCAGTTTCTATGTATTAACATATCCAACACCCAGACCTCAATTTTCTATGTGATATGAAAGATTTGGATGGTAAATATGTAAAAAAAGATATGCAAGTATATAGGAATTGGGTGGTATGAATGTAAATTTTTTTTTTTTTTTTTTTTTTTTATTTTTTTTGGTGGGCTGATGACAACAAGATATCAGGGCTCTTTCAGTTTGCAACATAGTTCCTTGACTCCAGCTTCGCTTCATATTTACTTATGTAGCACTTATGCATGAAAAAGGTGTATTTCACTTTTAAAAAGTGATAAAAGTTCTATTTTTGATGTGATATTAAAGATTTGAGTTCTTTGTGTTTAAATAATATTTGTAATGCTAAGCCACATTTATGTACATAGCAACCATTTCCTATGTATTTACATGTCTAACACCTAAACTTTACTATTTATGTGTCTAGCAACCAAGAGGCCAGATAACCCAGAGGTTGTCCTGCTACAAAAGATACACCAGACAAGATTCCCTTCTTATTCTTTCGACAGAAAGAGACTGTCAAAGAATTGGTTGCCAATGTAGAATTGACAACAGCAGATGAGTACGACCTCCCAAAGAAATGTTGAAATATTTCAAACATAACTAAGAGAGGAAACCTATCAGTAGCATTAGAGAAATCTAGACTCTGACAGTTCAGACTCATAACAAGCCTATACTTTATACCAATCTTTCATATCACATCTAAAATATGAATACAACTTTCATACATAGAGAAAATGATATATATGTAGAAATTAAATTATAGGTCCTAGATATGTGGATACATAGGAATTGAATGATATGCATATAGATCTTCCTTTAATGAATTAAGTAACTTGATAAATTGATTATGGGACATTTTGATTTTTGGAACTAAAAATCTTTGAGTGCAAGCTTCATATATTGAGAAAGAAATACCAATAAATTTAATCTTTTTTTTTGGAAGGTATATAAAATAATATTTAGCATGTCAAAGACATAATTTATACCACACAACTCTTATGTATTTACATGCCTAACACCTAAACTTTCATATTTATACATATAAAGCTTTGGGCTCATAAGCATTTGCATGATAATATATTTCACATTTAAAAAATAAATAATAGTGATATTTTTAATGTGTCAAGCCCTGTTAGAAAAAGTATACTCATTTTACATTTTATTTTAATGAATATATATGTATGAAAAATATAATCGATTTGAATAAGACGAACTCAATTGTGTCAAGCCGGTTAAAATAGAATTTGAAGCTAATTTGACCAATCAAAAATTAAATCCCCACTAAAAAATAAAGGGTTCAACTGGAGTATGGGTATCAAAAATTGATATGACGCGCCAACTTGATCTCAATCCGACTAGTAAAATTCGTATTCAATTTGACCCGAATAATATTTGGGTAGGCTTGCATTAAGGATCCTAACCCTCTGTTTGGCCTTTTAGGTCGGGTTCAGAAAACAATATTACATCCGGAGTCCGGATGAAAGCTGCGTCTGCAAAACTGTTGCAATCCACCGGAGGACGCAGGAGGGCGCAGAGGATAAAAAAAAACGACCTCCGGTGAATCACAGTTGTTGTCCGAACACAGCTTGCGTCCAGATTCCAGATGTAATAATTTTAACAAGTTCAAACTAACATCTAAACCCTAAATAGATTTGAAATTGACTTGCCAACCCGAGGACATATTGGTTTCTGGCTGACTTGAACCCGACCCGAATTGAGACCACTAATTTGGAGCAATTTTTTCACATATTTATTTCTCAATAGTTTTATAAAGCAATTAAACTTTACATATACTACATTATAAATTGTGTCTGAGGATTTATCTGAGATAAAAAAAAAAAAAAAAAACTTATGACAATTTAACAAATCAACTGGAACCAAAAGGTTCTAAACATCAATCTCTTGTCATTGCTAAATGACATCTTGTAATTCAACCTCATCCTGAATTCAATTTTAATGGACATCCATTTCACACTTACTTTCATAATCTAGTAAAAAAAAGAGATTTAAATACATATCATATAATTCTATGTATTTATGCATTTAACACCTACATTTTAATATTTATTTATATAGCAATTTAGTGTTACAATCACATCAAAATATATGCATGAAAAGATATATTTCACATAAAAAAAAAATGCAATTGGTACCTTTTAATATGATGTATGAAAATAAAGTGTTATACATCTAAATAATAAGATTTATATCATTATTTATACAATTATATGGTATGTATGTAAATCCCCCATTAACACAAGTGTTGAACATTAAAAAAAAAAAAAAAAAAAATCCTGTGGAAATTCACACAAACGCAAAAACCAGTTTAATTCATTCTGGAAATGAAAGTGACAGACACAAAAACTCATTAAAATACCAAACTTTCCATAATACACCTCACTTAATCAGACATTCACACACAATGCACTTACAGATTTGTTAAAAACAGTCTTAAATTTCAGTCAAGTTTAGACCTTTTTAACCTACATGCAACCAGTTATTTTTCTTCTGAGGGCTCCACTAGCCATCAGACTGCATGCCTCTCAGAAGGTTCAGGATGGAGAGGAAGAGATTTAGGACATCAAGATAGAGAGCAACCGAGGCCCAGATGTACTCGTCGTAGGTATAACGCTTGATCAGCTTGATCAAGTTGTCCAAGTTGTCGGTGTCGTAGATGAGAAAGGCCGAGAAGACGAGAGCGCCAAGCCCGCCGAATACGGCAACAGAGGTTGGTCCAAGTGGGAAGAACATCTGCAGTTACGGTAACATAAAAAGCATGAATTTGTATGAATGGTAAGTTTTGAATCACATACTGGTGGCAGATGTCAGTTTAATATGGTTGCATTGAGGTTTCAGTACATACAATGCATGATGAGCTTGTATGAATAGTAAGTTTTGAATCACATAATGATGGCAGATGTCAGTTTAATATGGTTGCATTGAGGTTGGTAGGTGCTAAAGGTTAAATCTGCAAATGTTGTTTAATCGAACCTCATTACACAAAAAAATGATTTGCAGTTGGTAACTTGGAGAGAATGAATTATACTTGTAGAGTATACAAATTTTAGTGTATGTATTCAATCCTGAACCAATCATTGGTTGGTTCGATTTTAGGCGTAAAAAAGCGTCCGCATAAAACCAACTAGAATTGGAGTTGAACTGGCGAACCTAATTGGTTTCATATTTTGAGTTTGATCAGACGGCTAGAAGTTTTAGATTAAAAATAGAGTAGAATTAAGCTATCTTATTTTAAAAAATTAATTTATAATATATAAGAGTGAAAATTAGAATATTGAAAATATTATTCTTATATGATATAAAACATATTATAATAATTTTAATGTTCATTACTTCATCCAGTTTGGTTCAACTTTATTGAAACTTAATCTCCTTCCAGTTTAATTTCTGGTCCGATCTTCACAATATGGTGACACTCCGTCACTTCATCAGACCATCCCAGTCAAAGAAGAATAGTTCAACAACAAAGGGTTAATTTCATGCCCCTCTCATCATGCAAAAACGAATGACGAAACATAAGAAGGTGAAGGAATAAGCATATGCTTGATGATCTCTAGCGAGTGGGAAGAACGGGGAAGTAGATAACACATAAAGCCGGAGAAAAATTCGCCCGCATGAGTTAACTGGATAAGAAGAGGGCAATTTATCTTCAAATTTCGAAGTAAAGAATCATCAAATCGACTAAAAAAGTGAACAACCTAATTGCTTGCATTGACAGGCTAAGCATGTATGTTATCTGTGCTCTTGCACCCGAAGGATCTTGAACAAGCTCTGCTTCCTCCAACAAATAAATTAAATTTGGAGCAAGCAGCCAATTAACTTCAATTGAATGCTTGGTCAGTTAGGCAATGATAATGTTTTGTACAATGCAACCCTCCTGAACTTTTGCTTTAAATTATAAATTGCTATTATCAGAAAACATAAAAAAAGTGAATGGAAGAGGGGTCAATATAGATTGACACCAGGCAAGAGTCAATTAAATAAATTTTAAGAGAGACTTTTTGAAGTCAGGACATCAGGTTAGGGATCCTTGCCATGTCTATATCATAACCTTGCTCAATATCCCAGATAACAATCACGAATTTGTTGTTTCTACTAGGTTGTTGCACAATATATGCTACTCAAAGAGCCGGTAAAAATTACAACCAAACCGGCTTGCCCTTGCAGGGAAACAACTAGGACTTCAATCTGTCAAGGATTTTAGCAAAAGATGTTGTAGTCTGAGTCATAGGGAATTAATTGCCTAAATTGATTAGGCTAAAGAAAGTTTGTCATTTTGAATGTTAGTAACAAAGGCCAAACTAGCCACTTTCTTGAAAGTGGGCAAATATATTATGTCTACACTTCTTTCTAAATTTTCTTATTTTTTTCTTAAGTATTAAGTAAAAGGATTTATTGATGGGATAAGATTACTTATTTATTGATAAATACATGTTTATTCGGCAACCAATTAAGGAAAAACTTAAATTTCATGGCGGATGATTGCCCATACTGGAGTTTTTTTATTTTCAACAATATTAGTGCCATGTATGCCCTTCCAGTAGTATGATATTTATCCTAGTAAAATGAGTGTTTCACTCCCTCGCACACCTATATCTTGCTAATGTTCCAACAAACTTCTTATAATGATATAGCAAAATGATCATGAATAAGAGCCGATAAATGACTGTTTCTTAGTACGTGCCCCTAACACTAGGTTCACTAAAGGTTATTTAGTAGCATGATTAGCATTAATCTACATAGTAATAATATTACAAAAGATTCACAACAACTATACATCAATGATTTCAAATGTTAAACACTTGGATTTAAAGTGAGAAACTAGTTCCGCAATTGCATATGATTGATACTCATTGCCTCTAGAATGCAGTTTATATCTCTTGACTCAACTTTAGTGAAGGACATCAGGAAAGAAACTAGTTCCGCAATTGCATATCATTGATACTCATTGCCTCTAGAATGCAGTTTATATCTCTTGACTCAACCTTAGTGAAGGACATCAGGAAAGAAGCGATTCACTCCCTGGCATATCTATATATTAATAATGTTCCAATAATCTTCTTATAATGATATAGCAAAACCATCATGAATACGACCAGATAAACAAATGTTTCTTAATACGTACCCCTATCACCAGGTTCACTAAAGGTTATTTAGTAGCATGATTAGCATTAATCTCCACAGTAATAGTATTACAAAAGATTTACAGCAACCATACATCAATGATCTCATATGCTAACCACTTGGATTTAAAGTGAGAAACTAGTTCCCCGATTACATTTTCCTTCCTGAAGTCCATCACTAAGATTGAGTCAAGAGATATAAACTGCATTCTAGAGGCAATGAATATCAATCATATGCATTGATCCAATTCAATATGGGCGTTCTCTTCTAGAATATTGAATTTCTCCGATAGCCATCCCTATCACTTCCTTATCTAGCTCAATAATAGTCCTCTCATTCAGTTTCACTTTGTTATAAATGAATATGTGCTTCCTCATCCTGAATCAACTTTAAGAATATATTACAAATTTTTTCTTCGCTCCAACCAAGGAGCATTTTATATCATTAACCTTCTATGAGAGTATATTGCAACCCTCATCCTAAAGTGACAGATCCACGTTGACAAAGTAACTTGCTAGACACTTGCTAATAGTATTGAATATTCTCAAGTGAAAGGGCTTCTCAATAGGAGGTATTCATTTGGAGGCCCTTTGCTAACTTGGCAATGCAAAAGCACATAATTGACTTGGAAAAGTCACATTAGTGTGGTGAATCATTTCAAGTGGTAGGAACTTACCACCAAAATCCCATAACACTTTAATATACCAAAAATAGACACAAGGCTCCCTCTTTCTCAACAGTAGAAATCTCTGCTCCACCATAATAGTATTTTTTGGGGGAATCATCGATATATAAATTAATTAGACCCAAGAGAACTTCCCAATTTCTTAACTCTCATTTTTCCACAGAAAGAAAGCCGGCTTGGCATCTCATATCAAACTCTCATTATCATTTCCACCTCCACCTTTGTTAACATTATGCCCAATGTCATTGTTCAATAAGGACTGGCTTTCTACAAATAAATCCTAAATTTCAAGCTTGTATAAAACCTAAACTCCAAAACCAATACATTCAATCCAAAAAATGCCTTTTAAGTTTATTGGTATAAGGACTTATTTTTTAGAGGAAAGTTATTATTAGTACACAAAAAATATTACTTGTACTAGGTGCATTAATTGAAACTTAGATCTTGGCCTAAGCATAAAAATCCTCTTGAGCAAATAGGCTATGCTTAACCATTTTTGTGACCTGGTAATATTGTTGGTGCAAAGCCACAGAATAATGTGCTCAACCCATTTACGTTTTTTGGGTAAATATATAGAAAGGAAACCTTGCATGGCTTACCACAAACCAAAAATATATGTTTGTAATACTCATTTCGACCCAGCAACCAAGATAAGCTTAGAAAAAGGTTCAAAATCCTGCAACAAACTTTGATTCGGAGAAATATATTAATTGTCCAAAAATAAAAAATGCATATTGATATTCTAATTTTCAACACTGTACTGCGAACATGAGCATCAAGGAGTTCCAATATGTTCATGCTACACAAGCTTGAAATTCAGGAACAGTCTTGTTTGTCCAAAGAAAAAATCAGTAACAAAGGCTCATGTGGATAAGAAACAGGGGGAAGAGGGGAGGGGGAAAGGGGAAGGTGGAAAGGGGAAGGGTGGGAGAGAGGGGGAGAAAGGGGGAGTCAAGTCTTGTTTCACTTTCAATGTGAAACAAATTATTATTTCCATGTGGGTCTCAACAATCAATAGAACCAAATAAAACTATGCATATCAAATCATCAGCATAAGCAGCCATATCAAAATTTGAGGCCAGCTAAATGAATTCTTCTTTAGAGTTAATGATCGATACAATGTTCATTCTAGTTTATCATTTTGCATAGCAATATTATCTTTAGTCTACTGCGCTTTCATTCTTTCTTGTACAGCCTAACTTCAATCTCCTATCTCATTGTTGCATGTCTTGCTGCATCCACCTAATCTAATATAACCATTCAAAAGTTTATTCTCTCTAATTTTAAAATTTCATATTAACATTATCCTTTTTAAAACATTAAAATCAATTATTAATGGCTTAATTAATCTCAGCGTACACATACATCCAACAAAAACAAGCCAAACATAAAAGTTCATGCTAGAATTTTTTTGTTCCTTCAAAATGAGTGTATCACACCATAATTATATATTTAACTTCTATCAATAACAAGGATGAAAAAGAAAGCGAGATATCAGGTTTCATACAATCCTGATTAAATGCATTAAGAGCTGTGCCACATATCAACAGAGTACCATATAGATATACCGACTAAATTTCTGCAACAAAGAAACTAGGATGGTTTATGAAATAAGAATATTCCATACATTCCAAATTCAACATATCTCGATAATCATTAATCTTAAAGAACAAACAATGCAGAAAAAAGTAGTACTTGGATTAAAAGCGCCAGAAGAAGAGAAGGAATTGGTTTACAGAGACTAATTACCTGAATAAAGCTTGTTAACAGAAGAACCACCAGGCCAGCAAACAAAGCTGGTCCAAGATAGCTAAAATCCTTCCCCTTTCTAGAAGCCCAGAAAGAATAGCCGGTCAACGATAATACAACACCAGATGTTAAAATCAACGCCTCAAGTACTATCATTCCTACAATTAAATTGAAGATAAACAAAAATATTAATCATTCATAACTCATGCATGAAGGCATATTAAATTATATGGGCATTTACATACATAGCACGCAATTCTAATGTATTTACATATCTCACACCTAAATTCAATTATAAGGGCTTTTTAAAAGTCAAATACACATTTTCATGTATTGATTTAAAGCACCAAAGTGCTCTGTATGTAAATATGAAAGTTTAGGAGTAGGATATGTAAACACATAAGGAATATGTGTTGGGTATGTAAATTTCCCTAAATTATAACCACAATGAAGTATACCTTTGGTATTTGCACAAGCCACACCAACACTTAAGCTGAGGGAAACAGTGAACAACCCAAGAAATACAAAGTTTAATACAAAGTTCAGTGGATGTTTTTGTTGGTAATGGTAAAGTGGGCACATCACTGTAAACAGATAAGCTAATCAGCAGCCACAGTAGTAGAATACTTTATAGAAATTAATCAAAGTAAAGGTTTATCAAGCATGCAAATTAACAATTCATTATTTAGCACAATATTGCAATCAAAATGCTAATGCCTATTTATTTTTTGAAAGGGTAAGGGCTAGTTCCATAAAGTTAATGATCATGATGTTACATCTTCATAAAACCACAAAGTCTAATATTGCAGCCCGTATGGCCTAGTGATTGGGTACTTTGTCTCCAACCACAAGATCTAGTATTAAAGGCCTAGCATATTTGGATGTATGAGTTAGTTTATTATAAAAAAAAAAAAAAAGAAAAACAAAGTCTAGCAAACTTCCTGCTTCTATTCGATTGCATTGAACTTTGAGCTGCAATGAATGAATAAAACTTAGTTTAAGATAGAAAAATTAAGCATTTGTTAAAATCCCAGTTATATTCCTTTTCTTAGTTATCTCAAAAGACAGTAAGGTGATACCACATCTTTTACTGACTCGTGTCTTGTCTAACATAGTTCCAATGTATTAGTTTGTTTTGTTCCTCTAGCAACTTATACAATAAGAACTGAAATCGAATAATTAATATAGCAATTGTGTTATTTAATTGACAATTCTAAATATAACTGCATCTTTCCTATAATGCAATAAAAATATTGAATTTCAACAAATCGAAGAAATGAATCTAATTGAAGCTTCTGAGGCCAAGATCTATGACCATTCATTAGGAATCCTAGGATGTATCACAATCTCTCAAATAATAGTCTCCGTTCGCCCCAAGCATCCAATTCACCATCAAGAAAAAGTAACCCTAGAAATTAAAAAAGAAATCTAGTTTAGCTATAACATGAATGAGCGTGATAAAGCCATCGCGCCATCCTAGCGATGAAATTGACTGCACAGGGATAATTCTTACGATTAATCCACAGTTTCAATGTCAACTATCTTCCCTTACAGAATTTCATATGCTCAATAAAATCTTCATTCAGATCACAAATCCAAACACTTACAGAATTTCATATGCAATAAAATCTACATTCAGATCACAAATCCAAACATCAGCAAAACCTCACATAACACTAAGCAATTGATAGCGTTAAAAATGTAAAACCAAAATGGAAAATCGCAAAACAAACGAGAAACAGATCGGAGAAAGACGTATGTATGTGAGGATCGTACAGATAAGAGGCAGGAAGGCAAGAACGAGAGCGAGAGAAGGAGATCCGGTGAGGAGATTATTGATGGGAGCGTAGATCACGGTAGCGGCCGACACGGCGGCGGTAAGAACAATCTGAGCGGCGAGGATGCCGTAGACCTTGCGAACGAAGCCCCATCGGAGCTCGTTCTCGCCGGCACTCAGGCCGGGGTAGAGCGTCCCCGCCTCCAAGTCCACATCTTTCTCAATCTTCGAGAAACCGTGCATCTTCGTCTCGATTTTTAGCTTCGCTTCTGCCAATTCTTCTCTCCTCAGCTTCTTGCTGATAGAGAAAATAGGATGATGGCCGGTGAAGTTGGTGCTTAGTCCCAATCGGCCAATCGGAAATTTCCCAAAATATAAATATATTTTTAATCCTTTTATTTACCTTGGGTGTATTTGATGAGATATTATATGTATTTTAAAAATACAATATAGTTTTTCTATTATTTGGGGAAAAAAATACAAAGCAATTAAAATCTATATATGTAGGGGTGTAGATCAGCTGAGTTTGGGCGAGTTGAAGGCTTGTACGTGTTTGGCAAACTCGGTCTAATTTTTTTACTATTCATGTTTGGCTCGTGTTCGAAATAGTTCGTAAGTAGCTGTCCAGCTTCATTAAAACTTATTTGTTCGAATTGACTCGTGTTTGGCTCCTTTAACTATTTAAGGAGCCACCTTAAATTTTAACTCAATTAAAACAAATTATTTAATTATTTACAAACCACTTGCATACACACCACCCATATTATATTTATTTGCATGTCTTCTCCCAATTCCATGAGTTGTTTTTGTGACATTTATATTGCAACCACCAAAATTCTATGTATTTATTTATGCTTATATATTTTATAATTATACCAACAAAATAAATTTTAAAAATAATAAAAATTTAGCATTTTTAAAATAAATATAAAAATTAATATAAAAAGAATGTAAATAAATATTTTTATTTAATTATTTAATTATTTCGTGCCAAAATGAGTCGAACACAAATGAACAAATTTTTGTTCCTGTTCGCCTCATTTCTAAATCAAGCTAAAAAAAATTGTTCATGTTCAATCAATTTGTTTACCAATCAAATCAAACACGATGATGACTTTTTTGACAGCACCATCAATGTTTTCTTAAAAATATGAAAATTATTTATTAAGTGTATATTAATCCTTCTTTCTCAATTAAAAGAGAGGAGAGGAAGGGAGATGCACACGGTTTTTTATCCTTTTATTGATGAGATTTTCAATGAAAGCTGAGATGGGGTAAGTTTGAAAAGTCAACTATTGCCCGACTTTTTTTTCTTGCTTAGAAGAATGACCCCGATAGACTCCTAAAAAGGGGACTCTCGCTCTACTAAATCGAAGAGTTAATGAAAGCCCCACACGAATTCTGGAGTGAGAACTACCTGCATACTTAGGGTTTAGGGTTTAAGATGTAAATCCTTTTCATAAGTGTCCTTTTAGTTGATTCTTGCTTTTCGCATGGCTCCTTGGGTCCCCTGGGCATGTGTAATTCCTCTTTTATACGTAGTTTGTCTTACCGATACATCTAGTTCGTGTGTGTCATGTTACATGCAACATCTTTGCATTCATTTACATGATGTGTGCTTCGCCCTTTCATGCACCCATTGTGATTGTTTTGTGTTTTATTCGAATAATCAAAATGTGGGCTTCTTGCATGATTGTATGCTTACTCATTCACCTTGATGACTTATCTTACTTGTTCGTAGAGTGATCTGGTTGCTGGTCGTTAAACTCAAACAAGAATTGCTCGCGAGGATGCCTTGGTGAGCTATGTGAGTTTTTGTATCACGGGCAACAAACAGTATGACCATGCTAAAGATCAAAGGGCTCTAAAGTACATCACGTGCTTCACAAACCCACATTTTATGCTTCACTATTTTAAAATATAAAAAATGGATATTTTTGTTATTATAAGTATTATCCTTATTTTAAAATATATACTTCAGAATTGATATGAATTTAGAAATATTTAACCCAAGGACTACAACTATTATGAAAAGTCTAACAGGGATTAACAACAAATGAAATAACATAGAAATAAAATGAAGTTTAAAACATTTTTCAAATAAAATGAAGTCTCCCATAGAAATAAAATGAAGTTCCCAAGTAAAAGGCTTATTCTTTATATAATTGATAATATCGTCAAATAAAAAAAAATGGAGCCTTTATAAATGTGAATTTTCAAATATTTAAAATCAATATTTTGAACATTGAAATTTTGTTCTTAATATTTTGATGGATATGGGAGTAATTGATTTGATAGTAATAAAACATTTTTACTTGAGTTAATAGGTAAATCATTAATATTTTCATAAAAAAATTAAGAACTTGTTAATGGGATTATGGAAATAACTTAACCATTATAAAATATAATAAAATCATTAGCAAACTAAGATGGCTAATTTCATAAGGATATTTAGTCTTATAGTAACAAACTTAATTATCATAAAAAGTTTTTTAAGGCCCCTCAACATGTATTTAGCCGCAATAATAAATAAGACAGAAGAAATAGCCCCCCCTTGCCTAAAACCTTCAAGGGATTTAGAAAACCATAATGCTTATCATTTATAATCATAGAAAATCAAATATTATTAATACAATTATTGAATAAACTAAATATTTTTTATCATCAAATCCGATAAATGAAAAAATATTGATCAAGAAATTTTATTCAAGATTATGATAAGATTTAGAGATTTCTGGTTTAATAACCACATTGTGAGCATGAGTTTTATTATCTAAATCACAGATAAATTCTTAGGCAAGAAGCATAATGGTAGAAATAGATTTATCTCTAACAAACCCACTTTGATTGGGAGAAATAATCTTATGGAGAAATTTAGCAAGTCTAGAGAAAAATAATTTAGTGATAAGTTTATTAAAAACTATGAAAAATTTTATAAGCCTAAAGTGATGGCATCTTCATTAATGTTCATTAAAAGATTTTTAACTTTATGTTTAGTGGGGATAGACCAAATAGATTGTTTATCTTCAAAGGTGATAATAGAGGAAAACAAAGAGTTATTAATAGAAAGGGAGAGGTTTCTAAATTCTTATATAATATTAGTGAAATTATCAATGTAAGAATAAGCAATCTCTTGGTCATTATCAATCCATCGATAATCAAAGCACTTAACTCTGTGAATATGATTAATAATATTTTTTTACTAAACAAAGAATGAAAATAGGTAGTGATTTTATCCCATCCCTTCAAAAATTTACAAGAAGCATATTATTTCTAATAAATTTTTTTCATCTCTTGAAGCTTAAGGAGATTTACTTTGGCTCTAGTAAGATCCATATAATTAACAATGGAATTTATATTATCCATTTACTGTTCTAATTTAAAAATTTCTTAATCAACAATTAGAATAATAGAAAAAATATTTTTAAAATGATTTTCATTCCACTAAGTAAAAACTAGTTTTAGTCTTCTGAATTTAAACAAATGACATTCTTACTAGGGGTTAAGTAAGCCGTTTAATTTAAAACCACAATTAAAAAAAAACATTAATGATTAAGTCACATGTTTTTGAATCAAAATGATTTCCAAGTATTCTCTTTGATAGTGATCTATAAAGTAGTGCGGTCAGACGACATTCTACTTAGATGTTCAACAAACTTAAGGGAAAATTTAATTAATCAATTGATCATTAAAGATGAATTTAGTAGGTAAAAGAACCAATATCCAAACTATTATGATTCATAATTGTTTCATTAAAATCATTAAAGCTATGATGTTAGAAGGATCACTTCATAAATGTTCATTAGAAAAATTACGCACATTAAAATCACTACCCACATGGCAAGGAGCAATAACAATACCAAAAATTAATCTAAGTTGATTAAGAAGATCCCTCTTAATTAATTTAGAGCGACTAGCATAAACCATGTACATAAATTTAAGGGTTACTAGAAAGAAATATTAGTATACAAAAATTGATTATGATCGATAATATTATTAATATTATGTGAACTCTACCAACATATCCAAAACTTATTGGAAAGGTTGGTACGAAAAAATTAAAAAACAAGAAATTTAAAAAACCTTTTTAGTTTATTCACATGCACCATAAGTTCAACAAGCACAAGCAATGAAATGTTTGAAATCTTTAAAATATTTTTAAACATATATTTGACCTTGGAAGAACCAACTCCTCTAAAAAATGATGTGACCCATGAAAATTAAGAAGGTGAAAAGTTACCTTTGGATTTATAAGCCATATAATTCGAAGCCAAACTATCATTGCCTCCTCTGCTCTTTTTGTGTGACCATTTTGAATTCACAATTATCATCTTCTAAATCAGCCTTATAATGAGAAGGAATATCATCAACAATAGAAGCAATAAGCATAATAATTTTTTTCAAAAATATTTGAGATAAAATTTTTACCCTTCTCCTTCTCCAGTTCAACAAATTTAGGCACATGAATAATAGATGAACCCATTAAACTAAGAAATTCTATATTTTGCTTTAGAAATAGAAGGGCAAGAGAGTGCATCAAGTTAAATTATTATAGGTAGTTTCATTAACATAAGAAGAAAATATCAACTCAATATCATTGTCCCTATATTTATCATTAATAGATGTGATAAAAAATTAACTGAGCTAGTGTTACTTTTTTAAGCTTCCTTAACATTAATAGAAGGATTATGATGGAGATTTTCAATAAGAAAATCTATGTATTTGTCACCTTTAGTGGGAGAAACAACAAATATTAATTTTTATTATCTTCCTGCACAGCCAAAGGATGATTTATGGTCGCATTCACAACAAAATTATTCAAAGAAGGATTCATAACTTCATCATTTAATCTAGTAAAAGAACTAAGCTTAGCCATATCAGCATAGGTCTATTGGGGGTATCATTTTGAACTTAGGGCTATGAGGCTTAAGATTTGGATGTAAAACAAAGAATGGAGTAGGGGTATGACCCTGAATCTTATAGTGGGAACAAAAGAGAGGAACATTTTCTCATTCCATAATTCGAGCATAGCAATGTTTCTCAGATCCCATCCAAATAACATTAGAAAATTTTTAAGAAACATTCATTTCAACCAAACCCTGAGCTACAAAAGGACTTCATTTTCTTATCTTCTTGATGAAGCATATGTTAAGCTTTGCAATTATAAACTTGGATTTTTCAAACTTATAAAAAAGATCAATTAGTTCTTCAATTAAAAATATATAAATTCATCATTCATTTAGGGTGAGATCATCACTGTATATGTGGTTACCTTTAGCAAATTATTTCCTTTCCATATTTTTCTTATTATAATTTCAAATATATGCTTTAGAGCATATTATTTTAATCACTTTCAATATATTATAATTTTACACTAAATTGTGGATTTCAATTCACTTTGGTATTGTTTGAATTTTAGCTGTTTTTTTTAATATAAATTTATTGTTTTTGTGTTAAAATTATTTCTTTTGCATTTATTTTTCCTTATCAAAAGTAGCAAATAATTGTTAAAAGAACAAAAATCAGCGACCTAGAAATTTTGTGTTGTGTATGAATTTTTATATTTATAGTAATTCTCTATTAGATAAATTATAAATAATTTATAAATTACAAATAATTTATAAATTATAAATAATTTAAAGAAGTTTTAATGTAATTATTATAAGGTTGAAATTACTTTCATATGTTTACTATGAGATAGAATTTAGAGTATTTTTATCATACCCATAGTAGCTAATATGAAACAAATGGCTTCTAATAAAATTAATAGATGATAAAAACAAAGTTAATAATATATATATATATATATACTAAGATGGGTCACCACTATAACCCAACCTATCATACTCTCTATCATGAAAAAATAATTATATAGCAGTATATATGATCTAGAAGTTTAGTGGAATAAATAACTTTAATTAAAAATTTAAATGTTATGAAAATAAATATGAAAGTTTGTGTTAGATATGCAAATAACTAAGATTTGTATTGTGTTTATGTAAATTATCCTATTTTTTAATTATACTTCAGCAATTTCACAATGTACTTACATGGTAATAGTCATCCCACATAGACCAAATTATAATAGAAACAATAATGTTACAATAAATGTGTATCAAAATTTAAAAAATTGTTCGAGGCATAATCAAACACCCGGTGTTCGATACTTACACCGAAATCACTTTGGCATCATAAATCCATGCATGAAGAATGTAATTCACTTGATAGTGATGGTGATATTTTTGATGCGATGCTCAAAATTTGAGCGGTATTCATGTAAATATAAATGTTTAGGTACTATATTTGTAAATACATAAAAAGTGTGGTATGTATGTAAATGCCACTTATATAATGCTTAGAATTTAAATTGAACATCTCAATAAATATTGAACCGCATTCTGAATCCCAAGATGCTGGATTCTTGTGCTCTTTCTCCCCGAAGAAATAATAATAAATATTGAACCGTTTGGATTGCGCGTTTCTCCAGCTTATCTGAAAACGCGGTTATGTTTTTACACTAAATGCAGGTCACGGGTCGAACCCCGCGAGCCACGTTTCAGGATAAACTGCTTGTTTGGATAAGCACAGACTGCCCCAAACACACCCTTAGTGATAGAAATTAAATGCTAAGAGTATTCAGTAATGATGGGAAAAAAAAATCACATTATCAAGAGGCATCATTCATTTAAATAATCTGAAAATAAAAAAAAGAAAATTCTCAGAATTTTTAAATATTGCAGGCAGGAACTGGAGAAGGATACAGCACTCCATCAAGAAGTGAACAAAACAGTAATTTCATGGCACTCAAAAACCAAATGAAACAGCACAAATTGATGATTCATCTCACCAACATCTTCCTAAGCATTTTTTGGCTTGCCGTCCTCATGGATATCTCCTCCTGGGAGGACTCCTTGATCGATGAGCACGAGGAGACCTATCAAAATAAGTAAATCAAAGCGGCTGATTTCAGAAATTGGAGCAACAATCGATCTCATGAGTGGAATAAGTAAAAATCTGGGTAAATAAATTGGGACATTTACATACGTACCATTTTAGCCTTTATAGTGTGAAATAAAAATTTTCATATATAAGGTGGCATGTATGTTAAAACTAAATTTTAGGTGCTAGATATGTAAATGCTTAGAAATTGTGTGGCAAGCACTTAAAATTGGAAACATATACACACGTTCCCACTCCCCCTCCCCTCGTCGGTCACCACCCTCTCACATCTAGGATAGGAAAAAATATTACATAGTTTGCAAGTATATACTTAAAAGGGTGGATGGAGTGATCACGTCACCATAATTTCACTTATTTGTGATGTGACCACTTTATCCACCCTTGTAAGTACATATTTAGGAGAAAATATTGCATACTTTGTAAGTATGTGCTTATAAGAGTGGATGGATTGGCCACGTCACCATAATTTCACTTATATGTGACGTGGTCACTTCATCCTCCAATATAAGTACATACTTTATAAGTATGCAATATTTTATCCTAGAATAGAGTAAGAAATACACTCATTATCTCTCAATTCCTCATTAAAAAAATCATAAATCTTATCATCCAAATTTTAAACAAATACATGGTAAAGTTGGAAGCATATATAAGTCCCAACATATAGGCAATTTCTAATGATTAGAAGGAATGAGAAGGATACTATTACGCCAGTGCCTAGCCTACAGGCAATTTTGTCTTCTATTAACCTAAGGGCAGTGTAGACTTTTTATTATTTATAAGGTTAGGGTTATGTATAAGGTTATTGTTGAAAGTTTTAGGTTTAAGGTTTAGAAAAGGTTTTCTATTTCTCAAATTGTAGGAATTGGGAGAGATCGCCAACTCTCAAATTGCAGGTGTTTATCCTTATTTTATATGTTTGCGATTGTGTTGTTTGCTTTGAAGAAATAAAATATTTTTTTGGCCCTAATTTTTACGGAAAATTCTATCAGATATCTTTGGTGATTATATAAAGCTGAATCTACAACTATGAGAGGAGATTATAAAAAAAATTGAATAGTCTCTCATCAGCTTGAGGGAACAAATGTTAAGCAAGCTATTAAGATTGTCAACACCATCATCTCCTCCATCACTAACAATCCAAACATAAAGCGAGACATCAACTAAGAGAAAATAACATAAGTGATGGAAGTACGAATGAAGACATTTTGATGGATAGGAGATTCTTAATTTTATTTACGAGATTGAGTCATAATATATATATATATAT
>NW_018164678.1:340431-342287 GCF_001263595.1 Phalaenopsis equestris
ATATATATATATATATATATCTCACTAAGCTTCTTGCAAGACAGTCCAAATGAGTTTTTCTTTTTTTCTCTTTGTTGTTTTCTTATACTACTTAGTATTTTCATACCTTGTCTTCATGCTATTTATATTTATCCTTCTCTAAATTTCTTTTTATAATGGTGAATCTTGATAATTGTACTTATTGTACTTGTATCATTATCTTGGTATAATATTGCATTAAAAAGGTTCAATGAATAGTGAATCAAATAGCAAAATTTAAAGCAAGATAATGAGAAAAATAAAAAAAATGCATGATTTAATTTAAAAGGCCTTAAAATTTTATTGCATGAGAAATTTGTATTCATGAACTGCCATGTGATTTCATATAAGGTTCCATAGGCATCTTCAAGTTGTTGATGGCTACACTAGTACCAAATTTATTCTAGTTGAGAAAATAAAATTATTTCTTTCCATGGGAAAAAACTCAATTTGTTATTTTAATTAAAAAAGGGACTAAAGATCCAACTACAAAGAAGCGAGGCACCAGATCCTTGCATTGTTATTGCAATAGGCAAAAGCATGCTTTAAATGATTGTTGGAATTTATATCCAAGGGAAAAAATGAAAAGAGAATAACGAATCCCACTCTACTAAATTATAAGTAGTTGAAAGAGCAAATGTGACAAGTAAATCCTGCCTTGGGCCAGATATTGCATTCACATTCTAATGAGCAAATTAAGGAGGAACTTTTCCACCTCAAAATCAACATAAAATCTACTTCAAAAGGGTGAAAAGAACTATATTTTTCAAGCTCTTACCAAAGAAACTTGGGTTAGCAACCACTACTGGACATCCAAAAAAATTTCTCTAAATTGATTTCAAAAAAGTAATATTTGTCATGTCACCAAACAATGTGCCATTCAGGCCAACTTTCTCTAAATATTTCATTTGATGAAATAGCATGTGAAGTTGAACTACTAATCTATGTATGTCGTGTGAGAATGGTCAATCAATATCTACAGAATAGGAATGCTATCTTCTATAGAAAACAATAAAAGTTGGTACTTGTAAAGGGAGGGAAAGGCATATAGAGCCAATCAATCAATCAATTGCTCCTCCTTCAAATGAGGTTCATTATATTGCAGGATCCTAACAAGAGGTCAAGAGCCTATTTTTTATTAAAATCAAAAGCATGAAAAAAAAAAGAAAGAACAATTGCAGAACATAGGAGGAGAGGAGCTCTCAACCTCTTAGAATTTGATTTGCATGACCAAACTTAAAAAGGGCAACCAAGTTCTAGGTGGTTCTCAATAGATTTGCAAAATTATAGGTGCATGGACTTGCAATAATTGAAATAGGAGGGACAAAATTGCAAATCGACAATTTAAAATTAAAAAAGCAAGGTGGATGCTTAAGGAAAAGGGATATAAATTCAAAATTGTAGGAAATAAGGAATCTCGTACAGCAACCCCATCCTTTTTTCAGTGGGCAAGTCACCATGGAAAGAATTAAGAGATTATTCTCTTAAATAGAGTATTCTTCTCTTCAATTTTAACTATGATAAGCACTGAGATATAAAGAGACTCATCCAATAAATCATGATACCAAGGAATTTCTTAATAGTAAAGATTATGAACAGGTCTTCGTATAGCCCTGGGTGACTATGGACTTGGAATGACTAATTCTTGAATGAAAATATAAGTGACGCGGGGCTCCTCTGCATGTGTTGCAAGTGCCACACGCCAGACCGGATTGGTCCAGGCAAAAGAAGAATCGAACGTTCTTCCATGTGCATGATTCTGTCCTATTGTGAGTGAGGCCTACTCCTCTTTACCCTAGAACTATATATATATATATATATATATCTTACTTGTTGTG
>NW_018164678.1:342499-347095 GCF_001263595.1 Phalaenopsis equestris
ATCGGAGGATAGAATGTGCTCCGAATTGTACCCTGCTCCAAAGTTGTGGTTATCTCCTCATATTTCCTCCCCTCTATCCCCTGACCTGCTTGTTGTCGCTCTTCCTGCACCCTCTCTTGCTTGTTGCTACCCTGCCGACACCATTCTGCTTACTACAATCGCTCCCTGCATCTTTCCTACCTGTTATTGCCCCCTTCCTACATCACACAACCTTTTGCCTGTTTTCGTCCTTCACAGGCCCCGTCACCGCCGCTCAGTATGTTGTCTCACTACTAGACACCCCACAACCCCTACTCCCCCAAGTTGTTGCTACCTTCCCACCTCGCCCTACTGAGGTTATTTTGCTTGTCATTGTTTTCCTATTTCAAGTGTTGTTGATTGTAACCCTATTTATTTTTATATAATAATATTTACTTCCCTTGTTGGGTTTTGGGTTAACTCCGGTATTAAAGGCAACCTAACACTAGTCCTACACTAGGGTTTCTAACATCCGCTATAACCCTAACCCGCCTCCGCAGACACGTGTCGAAACTTACCCTGGAAGAGATAGAGTGAGAAATCCGTCGACTTCAGCAGAGACTTGCAGAGATTGATGATGGGACTAAAGAAAAATTACCATCAATCTTGATAACAGAAAGTCAAAGAGGAGAAAATAGGAGAATGAGAACCCCTTCCATAGAGACGGCTTCAATGAAGAAGAGGACCGGCCTCGACACTTCAGAACTCATTACTAGAGAAGGACGAGAGATGAGTCGAAGTATGCAGGATATAGAGATTTTAGAGTGAAATTGAATCTACATGAGTTCAAAGGAGGGATAGATCCACATGAATTCATCGAATATTTGCATTTGGTTGATAGAATCTTAAGAGTACAAAGAAGTGCTAGAAGACAGAAGGGTGAAGCATGCGATCAAATTAAAAAAAGAACATTTTTTTGTAGTGGGAAAATTTGCACAGGCAGAGGAGAGAAAAAAGTAAAAATATTACAAGATGGGAAAAGATGATGAAGTAGATGAAAAGGAAATACTTACCCGCTCACTATCGTCAGGATATATTTACGAGGACCAATTACTTACAAGAAAGAGATCTATCAGTCGAGGAATTCTTGGCACTGTTTGAGCAGCTTCAGATGAAATGCGAGTTCGTCGAGCTAACGAAACATACTATAAGCAGATATTTGGGAGGCCTGAAACCAAATATCAATAATGTTGTTCCAATGAAGTCCTATTGGTCACTCCATAATGTGGATCGACAATGATTGGTTGAGTTTTTTATTGGAGATCAGCTCAAGGAGCAGATGTGGTACGACGTGATACCCATGAACGCTTGTGATGTTTTGCAGAGAGTTCATGGCAGTTCGACCGCAAGGCCCACCATGATGGATTCAATAACATTTATTTGCTCAAGGATGGAAGACGTATAGTTCTTTTGCCAATCAAGGACATGAGAGGAGTAGACATCGCAGAGGAGACAGTAGTCCCATGAGCGACCTTTATGTAGTTGGTACGAGAGGCTCCGATTACAATAGCTTTAGTCGTGTTAGAGGGAACTATGGAGGAGATTGAGATATCAGAGCCTATGCAACCACTGCTAGTTGACTTCAAGGACGTGATAACTAACAGCCTTCCATAGAGATTGCCACTTCTGGGGTCATTCAACATTTCACAGGTTTCATCCCTGGATCAGTATTTCCAAACAGGTTGAGGTCTGCAAAGTACGAAGAATTATAGAGATAGGTATAGGCTCTTGTGGTAAAGGGCTTTGTAAGAGAAAGTACCAATCAGTGTCCTTGCCTTAATGGTGCCTAAGAAGGACGAATCGTGGAGGTTGTGCATTGAGATTCGAGTTATCAATAAGATCACCATCAAATACAAGTTCCCTATACATCGCCTGGATGACCTATTGGATAAATTACAAGGAGCCATTACCTTTTCTAAGATTGACTTACGTCGCGGATATCACCAGATCAGGATGAGACCAGAGGATGAGTGGAAGACTATTTTTCAAGACCCAAGATGGATTATATAAGCGGACAATCATGCATTTCGGGTTGTTCAATGCGCCCAACACATTCATGAGATTAATGAATCAAGTGCATCGGGCTCACATCGGGAAGTTCTTAGTGGTGTACTTCGACGATATCCTTGTATACAGCAAATCCGACAAGGAACACTTGCAGCACCGGAGGACGGTATTCGAGGTTTTGCGATCGGAGAAACTACATATCTACCCAAAAAAATTGTCACTTCCTGATAGCACAGGTAAGCTTTTTGGGCTATATTATGTCTGGTGTAAGCATTCAGATGGATCCTGCGAAGAATGAAGCCATTGTGAGCTGGACGCCCCCAGAGTCATTTACCGAGTTAAGTCAATTTTTAGGGTTGGTATCATTCTATAGAATATTCATCAAAAGCTTTAGTGCCATCATGGCTCCCTTGACAGAACTTTTGAAAAGAGTAAAGTTCCACTGGACGAAGGCAGCTCGGTCCAGTATCGCTACTCTAAACTCGAGCACCAATATTGGTAATATCGAACTTCAATCAGTTGAAGTGAAGTGTGAGCATCAAATGTGGGGATCGGAGTAATACTAAGAGGGGGAGGCCAACCCATATTCTTCTTCAATGAGAAGTTGAATGAGTCTGAGAGAAAGTATTCGATGTACGACAAAAAGTTCTATATGATCGTGATATCTCTTAATCAGTGAAGTCACTACCTATTGACGAGCAAGTTTACTTATTTACGGATCATAAGACTTTGAGATTCTTGAACAATCAGAACAAGCTAAAAGGTCGACAAGCTTCATGAGTAGAGTGTTCCTAGCTCGTTCTAGTTCGTGCTTATACACAAAGCAAGAAGCTAGAATTGAGTAGCAGATGCACTAAGTTGACGTCATTTGCCGATCACTTTTATGCATACTTGAGTTATAGGATTTGAAGTAGTGAAGGAGTTGTGTATGGGATAGATGAAAATTTCAGAGAGATCTAGGAGCAGTGTCAGGTGAAAGCCTACCAAGTAGTATCACAAGGCTGATGGTTATCTGTTCCACCAAAATAGATTGTGTATTCCTCCATTTTAGCTAAGTGAATCCACCATACAGAAGAGTTATGACGAAGGAATTGCAAGACACTTTGGCAGAAACAAGACTCTCGCACTCGTGCGAAAACACTTTTTTGGCACCGACTAACGAGAGATGTGAAACGACACGTCAACCAATGCATAATTTGTCATGTGGCCAAAACCAGAAGGCAAAATGCATGACTATACACTCCATTACCAGTATCGTAGGCCTGTGGGTGATGTTAGCATGAATTTTTGCGGCGGGTCTTCTGAAAACACAGCGGAGTAAGGAATTTTTGATAGTTGTGGTTGATAGATTCTCAAAAAGGACTCACTTCATAACATATCACCGGATGTTGGATGCATCACATGTATCTGACTTCAGGAAGATTGTGAGATTGCATGGGACACCCAAGACCATTACTTCCTACAAAAATATCAAGTTCCTGGGGCACTTCTAGAGAACCATGTGGGGGAAGCTTAACACTAAACTTCAATTTAGCTCAACAGTTCATCCAAAGAGGGACAAGTAGATGGAAATGGCAAACAGAAGCCCAGAGAAGCTTCTGAGCTTTGTGGGGAAAGATATTACAACATAATCTTAGCATAAGCCGAATTTGCTTACAACAGATCCATGAGTCAAACCACAGGGCACACCATATTTGAGATCGTGTATGGGCACAACCCCCTCACCCCACTTAACTTGGTAGCACTCCTTCAAGAAAACAGATATTAGTAAGGATGCTGAAGAGATTTAGAAGTTCCACTAAGAAGTGGCAAAGGAGATCACTAAACAGAACCACAATTACCAGACATAGAGAAATAAAACTAAGAAGAACATGACTTTCCATAGTGTGGATTAGGTTGAAGATCAAAACATTTCCAGTGAGATCCTTCAGGGAGCTCAAGCCCAAGGCATATGGACTTTTCAAGATTCTCAAGAGGCCGAATAACAATGCCAATAGGATCGACCTACCATGAGATTACAATACTTTTGTTACATCCAACGTAGCAGATTTGTCTTCATGCAATGAGGAACTAGGAGTTTTAAAAGATGAGGTTGAAGATCCCCCAACCTCAGGAGACTAACATGGGAGCCTCTACCCACGCAACAACTGCTGCACGACAGACCTGTTCGGTCCAGGTAGGAGAAGAATCAACCATCCTTCCATGTGCATGTTTCAATCTTATTGGGAGCGGAGCCCACTCCTCTTTACCAAAGGATTATATATGTTATTCATTGTGTTTTAGACCACTATTTTTGCTGCAATTTTTCCTAGTCAACATCTTTCCCTCTTATTAGGGTTGATCCAAGGACAAGTGATGATCTGGCTATATCCAGCTCGAAGGTGGTGGTTACCTCATATTTCCTCCCCCTTGTCCCCTCTCATGCTTGTTTACGCCCCTACACCTCACATGTTTATTGTCGCCTTTCCTGCACCATCCTGCTTATTGTCGCCACTCCCTACACTTTTCCTACCGGTTGTTGTCCCATTCCTACACCCTCCCAGCCTGTTATCATCCTCCCTAGGCCCCCCC